>NW_004524967.1:166972-169584 GCF_000260255.1 Octodon degus | reverse complement strand
TTTAGTTGCTCAACAATGGTCTAGAGAGCCTAACCTTGGACTGGAACCTCCTATCCCCTTGCAAAACCCCAGACTACAACATACATTGTGCCAGGCAAGTGCTTATTCTACTGAACTATCTCCCTGGCACTAAGTGTTCTAATAATGCAAAGAAAAGGAAAGATTGATGAGTACCATGATGTCAGGAAGGGAGGAACCCTGTGAGGTGGCGCTTTTGTAAGTCTTTTCTTATTTTCTTTTAAATAATAACAATCACAATTAAAACTGGCCATTTACCTAAGTGTTTATTTCAATAAATTTAGGGAATGCAAGATACTGCAAAAATTTTATAAACCACAATGTATGTTGCAGTCTGGGGTTTTGCAAGGGGGATAATAAAATGCAGAACATTTTATAAGATTATTTTATGATAGTCATCTGAAGAGCCACATATAAAGAGAGTTCAGGAAATCCATTGATACACTAAAGACCAAATAATTTCTCTAAGGTCCAGAATCCTGCAGTTATGTCCTCTATGAGCTCCACTGAAGACCTAAGGCCATAACAACGCCCTTCATGTGTCCGAGTGGAGGCTTGGATCCACAAAAATGTCTCATTGCAAGTCTGTTTCATGTATCTGCATTGGGAATGCCTACAGATAAGAAAGACAAAATGTCTGTGCCAGCACGATGGAAGATCTGCGCCAGCAGGCTGAAGGGTCTACACTGGAGCCAGGAGGCGATGCCCAAAGTAAGAACTGGAGCTCCCCCGAAAAGCACCACAGCCAGCCTCAGCAATAGTGAGGTCCCGAGCTCTTCTCATGATAACAGCCAAACTCCTATCAGGAAAT
The DNA here is from genome assembly GCF_000260255.1 of Octodon degus. Taxonomy (NCBI): domain Eukaryota; kingdom Metazoa; phylum Chordata; class Mammalia; order Rodentia; family Octodontidae; genus Octodon; species Octodon degus. Next base: position 168,755 of record NW_004524967.1, on the reverse strand, counting down.
CCAGTGCAAGAAGCTTCTCCACGAGACTGAGCAGGGCACAATCTTCCTCTCCAGTGCAAAGCAAGGAGCAGAGCTCCCCCAAAATGCACAGAAGCCATTCCCATGACACCATGATCCTAGCTTCTTTGTGATGGGAACAGCCTAGTTCATCAGAGAAGCCAGCATGACAAGGTCCTCCAAGAGAAGCCTCAGGAAAACCAACAGCTCCAACAGCTTCCCTAACAGTTTCTCTTCTTTTCCAGTTCTGCACCTTATGCTGGCAGCAACAATCCTCAGATGGGCCTCCCACACATAGCACCATGCTGATGCATTTCATCTGGGTGTTCCAAGCTGACCACCTCTGTCAATCCACGTATTTTTGCAAACTTAGTTGGTACATACTAAGGATTCCATAAATCTGGATTGGAGAGTTTATGTCTATATCTTTGAATTATTTGTTTGTTAGCTTTCTATTACTATGTAGTAAATGCCTCAGGTAATCAATTTAGTACAAAAAAGTTTATTTTCATTCACAATTTTAGAGATTTCAGTCCCTGATTGATTGTCTTCTTGGTTAGGGCAAGGCAGTCAACATGACTAGAGCTGGTGGTATGCTAGAGTGAAGCTGCTCTGCCCCTGGCCCAGAGAGAAGTACCAGAGAGCTAGTACCAGTCACAGTGATGCTCAGTGTGCTCCTTGGAGCCAGCCAGGATCACGCATAAGCCTCACTTTTACTGACTACATTCCAGTATAGTGTTTCTTAAGATGCCAGATCATGTTTCGTTGATAAAAAAGGTCTGTGTCAGATTCATTAGATTAGTTAAATGCTATTTCCTTGTAGCTTTGGGTAAAAATAAATCCTTTAAAGTGTATAAATTCTGAAGTTGACTCCTGCTAGGGTAGGTAACAGGGGAGTGCCTTGCTCAACCAGGGAGTAAGAGAGGACAGTGTTCTAGCTAGAGAAAATAAACCTTAAAATACATTTTGAACATTAAAATATATTGCTATCTTACATGAACTGGAGAAAAAAAAACTAAGAAGGAAATAAATGAATGAAAAGTAGAAATATATGTTCAGTGATACCCTTGACATGCACACCAGTTCTAGATAAATATGTTGAAACTTGGACTGCTAGAAGAGTTAAAAAAATTTTCCTTTACTTTCTGCTACCAGGAGCCACATTTTTAGTGATTTGGAGATCAACCTAGAACCTTTCACTGCAGACCACAAATTGCTTTCCACACTTTCATGTGAATTTTTAACTGGATTGCCAGATTTGCTTCACAGCTTGAAGAAAGTCACACCCTATAATATCTGATCAGCAGAGACTTTTAAAAAAGTACACATTCCATTTAATGGAAATTATCATTTGCCTCTGAAATTGTCTGCTTCATCTGTTAATTAGGCAACTGCATAAAATTATGAGGCACACACTATGGAACTTTATACTTACAATGTTGTCAGAAAATAGTCCTTTAGGAGTGAGTTTGTTAGCTCAAGTAATCCAAGTTTAATTAACAAAATTGGAGGTATTATTAAATCCAATTTTACATTTGAAGTTTATTGGTTGCATGTTTTTACTTCTGATTTTTGTCTTTTCTATGACAAAGCTGGGTCTATCTCTACCCAAATCTAGCATGTTTTTATGTCTACAGCACTGAAATAAATTCCACCTAGTTTTTCTGAAATTTGTAAAAAGTATACATGTTAAGAAGGTACACATACTTTTTCACAGGATTAATACAGAATTTCAAATCCATTTTTCATCTCATTTACAGACCGATGAAAATTTTATATATATATA
>NW_004524967.1:143784-166122 GCF_000260255.1 Octodon degus | reverse complement strand
TTATCCCCCCTCATATGGTTTCAACATACACCATAAGGGATGTTTCATGAGAAGAATAGTTTTTCAAGTACCCAATGTGTTTCTTTTCTGATACAAAGCTTTTGTTTTACACGTGCCTGTTATTTTCCTGAGTGATACTGTATAATTTAACAGTAGTTAAGTTGTTCTCTTTTCTGTTTATCATTTCTTGGAAGCAAAAGGTATGTGTCATAAATATTTTCTCTTAAATATACTCCATGGGGAAGTAGCTTCCTCCTGAGACATATTTAAACTGATATCAAACATTGCTGAGAGGGATGCTGAAATCACAGGGTCTGCTCAATGGTTCCAGACATCATGCACTGAGGCCTGACCACATTTCTTTGGGATTTTGTGCTGTCCTCACTGCTTGATGCTGGAGAGAGAATGTGGAGGACCACCTGAGCAGCTCTCCTTGAAAGAAGAGCAATTATCTCCATTTTGACTGAGCCTGACCCTATTTCCTTGTATTCATATGTACAGAGCTGGCTAGGACTTCTCTTTATCTTTTCAATTAAGCAACCTATATTGGTCTAACTGGGGTGCTGGAGATAGTCTTTGGAGGTAGCGTGTGTGCTTCCCTGGTAACCTACACCTGCTGCTCTTTAATGTGAGCTGGACTGAGAAAGGACAAAGAGCTAATGTTCCGCCCTGCCAGCTGGGATGGAGCCTCAAGATAGAGGCTATGACTTCCTGTGTTTGAAAGATTACATCAGAGCTGAAGCACCAGACCTCTGAAACATTAGATATTATCTCAATAGCTTAATGCTACTGAGAAAACAGATGACTTTCTCTGTATAAGCTCTATGCATATAGCAGAGGTAAATGTAGGCCACCTACCTAGCTAAGCTCATAGTACTTACCTACTTCCCACAATTCTCAGTCATTTCTCCTCAAACCATTCCTCTACTGAATAAAACTTGGGTGCAGCCTTGGGTCACTCTATGTGTTCTGGAAAGCAATCTTTGTGGATGGACTTAGAGTCCCTTGGTTCCACAGTAGTAATTATAAATATGTTTTAGTGGCTTTATTTTTACCGTGGGTTGCACTGGGAGTGGTAGATTGGGATTAACTTGATGGAATTCCAATGACGTGTCTTTGGAATTACAATCATTGACTTTTTGGACAGAGAGGAGAACGTGGAGGGGACTCATACAACAGAACAGCGAAGATAATTCTCTAGCTTTCTTCTTGGGATGAAGTACAAGGTCTACAAAATCTGCACCTCACTTGGCTTGGGGCTTCTGCAACATCTAAACTGGAAAGTGCCTTGATGGAAACTTTTCTTATTTTTTCAGTCTGTGTATGTAAGCACATTCTTCATTTCTGATAAGTGTCACAGGTTGCGACAGAATTATAACAAAATCTCAAAATAAGTTTCTTTCTTTTGTTTTTTTTCTGTACTTTAGGGAAGAGTTTACAGGGTGTTCAGAGTCTTATTACTAGATCAGATTGCTCTTCTCCTGTTTAGAGCTTCCCAAGAGCTGGGATTACAGGCACACGCCACCATACCCAATCTCAATTGCTGTCTCAGCATACTCTGGGGAAGGGGGATATTGCAGGCCCTGGCCCCTGTGCCTGCTTGCAGGCATTTTAATCCACTGAACTATATGGCTGGCCCTTTCAAAACAAGTTTCTGGCTTTTTCCATTAGCACATTTTGTCAGGATCTAAAACTGTTCAGAAGATAGAGAATGACTCTAATACAAAAATGTTTCCTTTTTCTCTCTTAAAGGTAGTGATAATGATAAATACTTAGTAGTTTTGTTTTTGTTTTTTTTTTTCAGAAGAAGTGTCTTGCTGGAAATTGTACTGAACTTTTTCTATTTATGAACTAGATCAAGATGAATTATAGTGACTTTGTTATTGTTTTTCTTTTGTGCTGAATATATTTTTTGAGAAATTAAACATCACATGAATCATACCTTAAAGCATGCCTGAATATGAGATGTATTTTGAGACTGCATGTTATGCCTGCTCTTTCATTTCTTCTACAACTTTATGCTGTATTGTTTGGGCATAAAAAGCATCATGTAAATCTAATCCATACTTGTAAAGTAAGAAACACTTTTCTAAAATGTAAATTCAGGATATGAGGATAGAATACAATTTCAGATTGCTTGTGGTATAATTTGAAGTGGACTTACATTTTTGGGTGTTTTGGTTTCATATCCTCACGCATTCTTAGGATCTGTGTCTTCAAGGGTTGCAGACAGAGACCTCCTCTAGCAACATGCTTTTCCTTCAGACTTAAGCTCATTCTGCATATTTGCTCTAGAAAGACCTGTGAGAACCACACAAAGGTAAGAATAGATAGTTCATCTTTTAGTAAATGTCTCTACATTATTTGCAGAACTAACTACACTTCTAAATTTAAGTTAAAAAAAAATCCTGAGTTAATGAGCAAGTGATACTCAATACCCTGAAATGCCTGATGTTGCTAAAATGAGATTTTTCTGACATCTTTTAAGAGCAAAGTTCTTCAGAATGTGTAGCTCTGTGCATGACCTGTTCAAAATTTTGTCTCACAGTGATGACGTTCCTGGACCTGATTTCAGTTCATTTTAGAGTCATTACTTGGAGAGGAGACAGTGCAAATAGTTAATCCTCCATTTGGAAAGATTCAAAATCTTGCAAAAATCTGCCAGTAATGGGAATTGGAACATCTTCATTCCTTCATATACATCTTTAAAGTGGTGAAACATTATTTGTAACTCTAGATCCATAAATAAATCAGTAACAAAAGCATTCTCAATTTTGTTGAAGCCACAAGACTCTATCAACCATGTTAACATCATTTAGATCAAATTCCTTGGCTAACGGAGAAGTTTTCTTATGTCTACTTTACATGGCCTTAATTATAGGTATGGTAGAATGGGGTCAAACAGATGATTCAGACTCCAATCTGGTTTTCATTACCAGCCATTCTAGAACATGTTTTTGTGTTTAACTCTTACTGTAACTTTCACAGTGAATGTTTGTATAACCTCTGCCCATAAACATCAAGCCTCAATTCCCTAACATACTTCTCTGCTTGTAATTTTTGCCTTGTATCTGCTTGCAATGACCTGCGTGTCCTTATACATCTTGCCTGCAAGGCCAGCTTCCACATAGAGGCTGCAGTCACACAGCGCACTCCCTCAAGGGGGTGATCTTCTTAGGTAAAGTAAAAATTGCTGGCACTTAACTACAAATTTTGCAGGTAACTATGACTGTTACTTAACAACACAATTCAAAATGACTTGTGAGCAGTAATGTTCACGCTATCATTTTTGTCCATCTATATTTAATTGAAAATGATGTTTTAGGGGTCGGGGAGATGGCTCAGTAGAATAAGCACTTCCCTGGCAAGTGCAAGGGATTGAGTTCCATCCCCAGTTCCACCAAAAGAAAAAAGGCATTTTAGCTAAATATTATTTCTAAAATACAGTAGTTTATAGTTTAGAACTAGAATTTGTACCTTTACATATATATTATTTTCCTTGCTAAGAGCTCTTACTATTTTCATAAGAATTATATTTTTAGTTAATATTATTCGCTTATGGAACTCAAATAATTTCTTACTGAGTGCATGATATTTTAAGATTGCAAATTGATTTGCATATTATGGCTTCTAAAGTTATACCTGCTATGCAGAGGGATACTTAAAATATAAGTATGGTAACCAAGCATAAACAAAGAAAATTGCTTCTTGTTGAATTTGAAAGATACAAAGAAAATTTACTTAGTGATAGATTTAGATCATTTTCCTTTCTGAAGGACTTGTAAGTATTCTAAAAATGTTTTGTAAACAAAATAGCAATTTTACTACATGTTAAAGAAGCCTTAACAACTACTCCTACAAGATGCAAAGGTCATTGTTTCACTTCATGTCCTAGAGAACACTGTGGCAACAACGTAACTTAAGGAAATAGGACTCTTATTTAAGTTGTCCATTTGTAAATTGCAATAACATACTATCTTGCAAAAATAATCCCTTCTGTTCTTCATTAAAGATGTATTTTATATATTTGTATATGTTACTGCACATAAATGTCTCTGCATTAAATTCTTTAATATGAATTTAAGTGATTTTTCTGCAAGGTTGTAGGAATATGTGAACTACAAGAGGCAAAAGATATAAAAGCGGTTCCTGGTCACTTCTGTTTTGAAGTCTTACTAGGAAATTTCTTTTAGCGCTAAGGAGAATAACTACAGAAATACAGACTTTTCTCAACTTACAAAATCTAAGAAAATCTCTGATTAACTTTAAAAACTAAGACAAATTAATCAAGTTAATTACACAATGAGAACCAGATTTCTTACATAGACAAAATACTGTCAATGAGTATTTTCATTTGCCTTAGTCTTATCTTTATTTTAGCAGTAAGTTGAAACCCAGCGGCCAAGACATCACTCTTCACATCAATATTTCAATATTTTTTGCCCTTGTTTGTATATTTTTCCCCCAAGGACATGGAACCACATTCTTCCCCCTCCAGAACTTTTATTTTACTATTTTCTCTTAGGGGAGGTAATGTACTTGGAGAAGCTGGACAATGGTAGATAAAGACAAATAGTATTCATGACATTAAATCTATAGTTTACGCATAGGCAGAGGGCACTAAATTAGATTGAGATTTAGAATCAAAATCTCACAATTCAGTGCAAAAAAAAATTAAGGTAAAAAGACTTGTAAAATATTTCTGGAAAAAAATTTATATCAAAATTCACAATACACTTCACATTTCACACCAACATTCATCCATTTGAACATTCTTTATGTATTTATGTTTTTACCTAGGCCTAAGAATCCTTTCCTTTATCACTCTCCACTGATACTTAAATAAAGATGACATTTCATTTCTTTGTCATTGTCTTTTTTTCTAATAAAAACAAGGTCTCTAATTTTTCTCAAAAACAGTATTTCCAGATGCTCCAATGTTTTAGTCATCCTTCTGTGCATGCCACTCAGTACCTGATACCCACAGCTTAATAAAGGAGAGTTCCTGGCTTCAGAGGAGTTATCCCATGAATGGCAGCTTTCAAGGCAGAAGTGTGCGAGGGAGCTGAGGCAACCACTTTAAGGGGCCTGATGAGTAGAGGAGGGAATAGTGCCACACAGGAACTGGCCAGGGACCAGATATAATAGCCAAGGTCACACTCCCATGACACATATAGACACAAATAGACACACCCACAAGTGAGTTTTAGGAAGCCTTTGCTCAGGTCTCTAGGCAAGAAAGATGACATTCCAAACTGTGCCACAATGTTATATGGGGAAGGAATAAGAAAAAGAAAAATGACAAAGATTAATCATTCTTTAATAATTTACAAATAAATTCAGTTTAGGCATATATTTCATTTAAGATAGGTTCTTATTTTTTAAATTTAAGATGATTTAAATATTTATGAAATTCTGTAGGACATTTAACTATAATTCTTGGCTATTTATAACTTGGTTCATAAAGAATTAAAATAACAACTAAACAAATTATTGACCTAAAAGAAACAAATCAGTTCATCATTAAAAAGTTACTGTTCATATTTTTCTTGATACTATAAGGTACAAGTATGTCTTTAGATTTGTAGGAACAAAAGAAGAACTTGTAATTCTTAGCCATGTGAAATAATCAAATATATTAAAAGTTTAAAAAATAAAGCTGTTGAATTAGAAATCAGGGCACCTCCAGATATAAAAAGGCTTCTCTTAGCTGCATGAAATTATTAAATAATTAGCAGAAATTAATTTATATTAAAAACTCTTTAGACACAAATTACTTGACAATATTTTATAATTTTTGCCATTATTTGCTTTGTTGGTAAATTCATTTCATTTAGAATGCATTTATAGTTTGTAATGATATAGATAACCTAATTGATATGCTACTGTAGTGATAAATATCACCTAATATTTAATTTTTCTATGACAATGTTTTTGCTCAGTTTTCAATATTTTGTGTCAATATTATTTTAATTTGGTGTAAAATTATTTAAAATTCATTTTAAAAGAAGTCTCAATTTATATATCACATAAGGCACAACTCTCAATATTCTAGCCAACTATGATTTTGGAATTTTAATCCCTTTAATAAGCAAGGAAATACTTACTATGCTATTTCTATAACAAATATATTAATATAGTAAAGTAGTTTTTATTTTGTTAGTATTTTCTCACACATTGACAAAATTATATTATGCATTCTCTAAACTACCTACAAATTCTTTCAAACACCCATGCATCCTCATTCACAAATGGCTGAAAATTAATATACAGATTTTCTCTTGTGTTACTTCATTAGTGCTACCGTGGTAGCTACCATAAATTTAGTATATTAGCAGAAACTTACCATGTGAACATTTTGGAAGTTAGACCTCTAAAATGGGTCATCGTTAGGGCCAGATTCATTCTGGACACTCTAGAAGAGGATCTATTCCACTGCTTTTCCCACTTCTAGTCTACAGGCTGCCTGCCTTCCTTTCATCTCTGACATCATTACCTCCTCTGTCTCCGTTATCACATCTTCCCCAACACTTCTATCTGCTTCTTTCCCTTATAAGGATGATTGTGATTCTGTTGGATCCACCCTAAGTCCAGGAAAAATTCCCTACACAACATTCTTGATGTAATCATATCTGGAAAGTATTTTTTAAAAAATAATTTTGTCTTAAATGGTAACAGTCATTGTTGAATTTGTATCATTTTGTTTAGTAAAATTCTGTTCTAATGCTTTTTTTTACTATTTTTATTCTACTTTTTAATACTTGAAGAGAGTACAAAATAGTAATGATAAACTAGAAATAATACAGCTTTTCACTAACCAAAATAATATGAGTTAGACAGCATTTGTTTCATTGCATAGTGTTTTCAATTTAGTTGTTTAGATTACCAGATATATGCATGCAAGATTGGAAAAAGAAAATTATAAGAAATCAAGAAGACAGAAAGAGGAAAAGAGATGAGAAAGTAAAGGGAGAAAGAGTTAAGCATTAACTAAGCCATCCCGCATACATACATAGATATGTATCTTACCCCTTCCTGTCCGTCTCCTTAGTTCAGTGATTTTTTTTTTTCCTTTTGAACAGATTCATTCTCTTTTGGCACTATTTATTGTACCCTTCAGATTTTATTTATTCTTTCAGGTTCTTACATTAGGGAGACAATATGAGGTTTGCATATGCAGGTCTAATTTATTTCACTTAAGAGTATTGGTCTTTAGTTGTATCCATTATTCTCTTTAAAAAAATAAAGAAATAAAACATCCTAAAAAAAGGAAAGAATTCCAAGAATGAGAATATAAGCATTTTTGGTAGAATATTACTTTGCCTTCCAAGTTTTCTGGTGCTCAGTGTACAGTTAAATTGCCAGAGCAAAATTTATTTTATTTTTTTTTTTTTTTTTATTTTTTGGCAGAACTTGGGATTGGAAAAATTTAGTTTATACTAAATTACTTCTGAAAACATCAGATCAAGGCTGTCCAGATAGCTCAGAAAACTGAAGTACCTATTTGACAGAGTGAAGTGGCCGGGATTCGACCCCTGGCATGTGGTGCCAACCCCCCCCCCCCCGGGACATGCTAAGATGGTGACTGAGACTGAGCATGGTGACAAGTGCCTGGAATCCCAGCACTTGGGAGGCTGAAAACAGGAGAATCACTATGAATACAATCTACATAGTGAGACCCTGTACACCCTGTCTTAAAAGTATTAAAGAAAATCAGATCAAAAATCTTTACAAAGGACGTTACATGCAAAACAGTAGATTTTTTTTTACTCAGTACATATGAATAATATGTTTGTTTTAATATCTTAATTGATATGGTTAATTAATCTATATCTGGCACTTAAAAAGTACATATGGGGACAAAATAATAATTATAATGCCATAAAACATTACCACTTTGAGGACTGGAGATGTCTCATTTTTTAATAACCTATTTTCACCTAGAACTATGTAATTTCTTACTGTTTATGATGTACATGGCTGTCAAATCTTTGAGCATCTGCCAGGCAAAAACTAGCCATTTAAATACTAGCTGGATGACTTTATTTTTTACTCTTCCTTATGATCAAATTAGTATTTCTAAAAGAGCATTAAAGATGCATCAAACTCAAAATGAATAAGTCCCTCACCCATTGCAGTACAAATAAGTAGATATAAAAGTTCATATTATCTCCTAATGTTTATTGTCTATGAATTTATTTCATACATATACAAACTCACATATACACATGTGTACGTGTCAACATCAACATAAATGAAAAGTCCTTTCAGTGTGAAACAATCAGAACAAAAATCTTATTTTCTTTTAGTTCTTGAGGCATACTTATATGGCCTCATTTTTCTTTCTGACCTTATTCCTAAAGACCTCTTGAAAACTGAGTGTGCAATTTAAGAGTTTTGGGCATATATGTTATGTACCGTCTTTTGAACACTTAGGGTACTAGAAAAATTTAAAAGTTATCCCTTATCCAAAAGATGAAACCACTAGGCAACTATCCCATGATCTCTTGAACTCTTGTTACTTGTAATATGAAGACTTTATGGTTATCTTGTATATAATCACCTTTATTTCTCTTTCAAGGAATCACAAACACTTTTTATCTCACTCCTATCAATATGATATTTCAGATTTAGTATTAAATGTGATGCTCACTGTTTTACTCAATTGAGAAGGCATTACTCATCCTAGAACAAGATTCTTCAATATTAAAGTGGTAGCTGAAATAACTTAATACACACAATCATGAGAATAAAAATTGTATATATAAAATAATGCTCACCTAGGGTAATCCTTTCCCCACAGGCTTATTCATCAATGTTTGGAGGTATTTTCATTGTTTAAACTTGCACTGGGTGATACTGGAATCGAGCAGTAGAAGATGAGAACAGTGTGGAAGAGAACAATGAAAAAGATGGCCCCTCTTGGAAAAGATGGTATGTGCTCCTTTTTAGTCTTTAAGCTTTAAACCAAATACAGAGAAACATATTCCTTGACCTCAGTGTAAGCCTTCTAGTCTTTGAAGCACTGAATTTTATAGGTAAAAGTACTAGAATCCAAGGAATATGCACTATATTTTGAGGACTATAAGTCACCTAATAGGTTGACATTGGAAGTCATGGTAAATGTGTAAGTCATCTTAGTTCCAGAGACTCCAGGGTGAGCTGCAGAGCATGTTAGGAACTTAAATAACTAATTTGTATTCATTTATTCATTTTGAGTGGAGACCAGCATTCCCTCTAGGCTGTAATCTGCTTTAGAAAAGGACAGAATAAGCTCACTAAGCTGATAGGGTATCCTTCAGCAAATATTGCTGCATTGGGAGAATATTAATAATCAAATGAAAACAATAACACTACTTTCTGGACAATCGAGCATATAGATAATTCTGTTTTGCAAGAAATGCTCTATTAAATCATGCCATTTCTTTATGCTTTCCTCACCATTTCTAGAAATAATTCCTATTAACACTCGTGGGGGAATATATCTGTGTATTTCTCTTTTAAGGATTGACAATGTAGAATTTTCAGAGGAAAGGATCTCTCCAAATATACTTTTCATTTCACTTTTAGTTCTGAGTGAAGTTATACATGCTGAGTTTCAGAAAAAAATTAGTGAATTTTGCTTTGCTTAAAGCCATTAATTGGAATTATATATAGATAATTAGTCATGCAGTACATTCTACCTGTAGGGAGAATTGAATGCTATTGTGAAATAAAAATAACTCAAGTAGCAAACTGAAACAACCCACAGAGCTCTCTAATACCCAATTGGCACTTCATTAAATCTTTTCACAATTACTTAGAATTTGTTGGATGAAACATTTGTTATAAATCATTGCTAATGCAGCATCTTAAATAACTTTAAAATAAGCAGGTACATTTCTATTAACCAGTCTTAATGAACAATTTAAGAAGCAAAACACTCTGACTTTTTACATTGTTTCTTTTTTCAAAACTCTTATGTTGATAATTTTAAAGAAAACATTTTTTAACACTAGAAGATTTCTGAGAATAAGCTAATTTCTTACAAAAATAATTTTGGTCACTCGGAGGTTCCACTTTTCACTTGGAGGAAGGAAGTATTTGCAGTGCCAAATCTGTGTGATTGTTTCAAATAGTGATTTTGACTGCACAAGTCCATTCACTCTGAGTGTTGCCTGAACTAAATTTTGCTGCTTTGCCATTCCCATTCCATACCATATCCAATTCTTTGTCCACCATGAGTGAGAACCTAGAAACCCCTCCTGGACACTGCTGCCCTTGATAACCTCTTACTGAGCCAACCAGCAGCTCCCAATACTACTTAGGTTCACCTCTCCAGTGTAAAAGCCAAGCTGCCTGAGACTTGTAAAAATAAAGGAGACCATAAACCCCATATATCTGTGGATCAGTGGGTGCCCCCAAGTTTCTTTTCAGAGGACACTACTAACTTGAAGAGACCAATTCAGCACAATAACATTAAAAGCCTGATTCCTAAGGTATGGAGGAAGTCCAAAGTGAACTACCAGATTACTCAAGCATGGATGATGAAGATGATACATTATGGTAAAATACATGCTTCCATCACAGAGGAGTGGTATGCCTGTAGGTTGGTGAGATGGAGGTGACCGACCTCCTGCGACACCTCCATCTGTGACTTGAAGTTCCTGTGACAGTGAAGTGAGTGAGAATGACTGATAGACACAGGGAGGGTGGGTTTCCTTGATTCAAGCAGCAGTATTTTGTATATGAAAAACCAGTTAATATTCAAAGTTTAGATTCTTTCTATAATATAAACAATAAATTCTAAAAATGCGAAAAAAAAGAATATCCCTTTTTTATTTCAAATCTCTTCATTAATGGAGGGGGTAATAAGTGCTCAAGTGTAGTTAAGGTTTTTGTCCTAAACAGAACATCCTGTTTTCCAAAGGATAAAGGAAAAATAAATGAAAGAAGCTCTTTTAATCTCAAAAAGAACTAGCCTTCCAAAATTCATATTATTGGATTATGTATCCCTGCATAAATACTTCTATCATATATATGTCTCTAAAAGTAGCACACCAGATTTTATAGACTATATGAAAGGATTCAAATGTTCTCTATTTATCTAGTCTGTCTGTCTATCATCTTTCTACCTACCTACCTATAATATCTATATCACCTGTATCTGCATCTATATCTATCTATCTATCTATCTATCTATCTATCTATCTATCTATCTGTCTCTCTATCTATATATACAGAAAAATATAAGAAATTTAATTGATTTGATTCTATTCATTTGGTTTCTATATTGACACTGGAAGAACAAAATATTTAAGATTTTTTTTTGTGTGTGTGTGTGTGTGGTAAGGGGATCGAATTTGGGACCTTGTGCTTGCCAGTCAGGCATTTATGCCACTGAGCTATCTCCTCAGTCCTCAACAACATTTTGTGTTTTATTTCTGTTTTGTTTTTAAACTTGCATATATATTGCAAAGATCTTATTATTGGTATAGCTTAGGCTTAAAATGTCCCTTAAGATGAAGTGCTCAGAAGTGGGACTTTTGGAGTATGACTAGAATGCAGGGGTGTACTCATTAGCGGGCTAATGCACTGGTAAGTTCACTGGTGAACTCATATTTCATACATACCAACGTTGCTCAGAAATTCTCTGTCTCTCTCTGCCCTCTGCTTCCTGGCAGATGGTGACGTAGAAAGCCTTCCTCTGGCGTGCAGCGGGGAAGTGACTAATATGATAATTATACAATATAGATCATCACACAGGAAGAGAGTTAACATCCTTCTTTAAGTTTTAAAATAGTATTCCTAATTAGTTTTGCAGAATTTTGGGGCAGGAGTAATTGACTTGACACAAGGAATCCATCAAACTTGAGGAGAGCTTCAGCCCTCTTGCTTGCCAGGAGCAGAAAAGCACACCCATCCTGAGAATTAACTGAGATAACCTTGCTGAACATCAATGGGAAATAAAGACAAAGAGGTCCAAGGCAGCTTGGCCAGTTTCTGAGTTCTCAAAACACTCTCATGAAAGAGAAGTTGCTCATATACTTTTTTTCTTTCTGTATTTTAAGGAAGGGTCTACAGGGTGTTCAGGGTCTCACCACTAGATCAAACTCATAGTGATCCGCCTGTGTACGACCTCCCAAGAGCTGGGATTAAAGGCCAGTGCCACCACACCCAGTCTCAATTGTCCTCTCAGTGTGCCCTGGGGGTAGGGCTGGCATGGCAGGCCCAGGGATCAAACCCCTGGCCCCTAAGCCTGCTTGCAGGTTCTTTAATCTGCTGAGCTATTTGACCAGCCCAATAAGTAAATTACAATAAGTAAAAGCCAATGTTCCAAAATAGTATCTATTGATGTAAATATTCAGTAAATACGTTCATTAAGAAGCTGTCACATCCTACCTTTTCCCTGATGCTTAAATGATAAGTATTCATTATTCTTGAGGATAGAGTTATGCCGCTCACTTTCAAAACACTATTCTGAACCCTTCAAAATTCTTTCGTTATTGTCATCCTTAATTATAAAACATAGAACAAAGAATTACACATCTTTTTCTCTCTTTTGAATAGAAGAACAGGTCCTTAATACTCTTAGTAACCTGCAGAAAATAAGAAATGTTTCAGGACAATTTGTTTCCCTATCTTTAACTTTTTCACTTGAAAGATGAAGCACGATTTGGGCAAGAAACACTTGCACAAACTTAGGAAGAGCCTTGAGGAAAGATAGAGGAAAAAAATGAAATAATGATTTTGAAAGCACTAGCAAATTTGAATATAAAAGTTGTCATGAGAGGCAAGAATGATACAAATTTTAGGTAAACAGCCTATGTAATCGCCACTTACAAGGGAGATTTAATTCTAAGAAGTGCTTAAAGTGCTTCAATTTAGCTCTTAAAATCTAAGTGATTACTTTAGGACTTTAAAAAAATGCAGCTCGGGTAGAAAACAAATAAACAAGTCATAAATATGTCACCTTTGCTAAAAATCAATTTTGCATGTCCTAAATTTAAAATGCAGTAGGGTTGGTTACTCTGTAAGGAATAAACAAAGAAGTGGTACATAAAGCAGAAATAATCATGCTTGGTTGCAACAGACTGCATGGCTATGGAATCATAAAAATAAAACCATGAAATACATTCTATAGCTTTGAGGTACCAAATATCATAGATGTATATTTTATGTTAGATATTAGAAAGAATGTAATAATAATATAGATAGTCAATAGTTATGATCCTTCATATTTATCATGTCAGTGAAATATTGCACTGACCCTAACTTCAGTTTTGCATGACATTGGATTATGCTTTTAACAACTAATATACATTTTGCGGAAGTTCATTATTATTAGGGATTAGTTATTCATCTGGAATGAAGATACACTCACAAACCATAATATTTTCCTCAAAATGGAGGTTTTTGCTAAAATTGTCCTCAGTTAAGATCTAAGATTGAGATCCAATCTTTATTCTCATTTTCATTGACTAAAATTACTCTCAGGAAAAAGCAATGTTTTTATTTTAAATTACAAATTCTCTTTATGTTAAAATAATTAAATGTTTATAAGTTAGTCTCAACTTGCACAGAGTGTTCACATGCCGCTTTCACGCAAGTCACAGCGCCTTCCAAAATAAAGTACATCATCAAAATGAGATCACTAAGATTAGTGCTGTAATATTGACTCAGTTTGAGGTCAAGGCAAATTCTTGAAACATTAAAGCTGTAAAGCAGCACAGATATATACGTGTATGCCTTTCCTTTGCCTGTTAAATTCATAAACATGCGTATACGTAAGATACACACATAGGTGTGGTTTTTCATTTCATGAAATGAAGATGAGTGGATGAGGAAGTAATATATAACTTTAGTTCACAGGAAAATGGGGAAGACCTGGTCCTTTTGCTGTGTCACCCTTTTACCTTCTGCTGAGATTCTGTTCTGTTTCTCATTTCTACACACATTATTCTTATCACAAGTCTCCATGCTTCTTTTGCTCATAACCCAGAAACTATCTTTCTCTATGAACACATTTTTTAAACAAATTGCTATACGTGGGATATATACTAATTGGGATTAGGGGGTAGGCAATATACTAATTAGGATTAGAGGACTGTAATATATATAGTAATGAAGATTCTAGTAGTATATAGTCATGCCAGCTTCTCCTGATTCAATGAAATTGTTTGTGCTAACGTTGTTTGGACAATATTTCATTACTGCATCTTGTATATTGAGTAACTACTTTAAAGATAACAATATGCAATTTATTAATTATTGTTACTCCTCTGTTACATTGTTTTCAAAGTTTGGGGTGTTTTTATCTTTGAAATAATAAACATAGTATATGTTCATAGAACATGTTTACATTCCTTGTGGAAGAATTGGTACATGTACAGAACACATCTTACTCCAGTTTTTCCCCCTCTTTTCCTTCCCTCCATCTCTCTCCTCTCCATCAATCTCATAAGCCTCCTTTTTTGCACATGCTTGCAATAAATGGTGTTTACATTCCTTGTGTGAAACTAATGCATGCACACAACATATTTTTTATTTTAAAGAGAATTTTAAAAAGTAAAATGATACAGAATTTCCAAAAAGATGATAGGAAATTAACAATATTTTTAAAATTGCATATTGTTGTCTTCAAAATAGTTCAAGATTACCAGATATAGGCATGCAAAATAGATATAGGTGTGCCAAATTAATCAAATAACATAAGTACTAACTGTTCCTTTAAATGAACTAATAGTAATTAGTAGTACAATTATCTTAGATATCTTGTAAACATAGTTGTAATTTTCACTTCCTCTTTTTCCTTTCCCCCACCCTGTTCTTCTGAGCAGTTTCTTCCCCTTTCACATTATTGTGCCCTTTGAATCTTATTTACTCTTTCAGTCTCTTAACTAGGGAGACAATACAATATTTACACATGTGAGTCTGATTTCTTTCACTTATGAGTCTGATTTCATTTTTAATTCTTCTGGAAGATACTATACAAATGAATCATTTGGTTTTGTATTTTATGGCACTGATGAAAAGATTGAACATTTTTCTATACTGCTGAAAATATCTATTACTATTTCTCTTCTTGTAGTAGATTAAAACCGTTTATTTAATCATTTTTTAATTCTCCTAATTTCACAACCAATTATACATGTAATGAATTCTAAAACTGGCAGTTGAATGTGGCATCTTTTCAGCATGGAATGTTAATGGGACATAAATGAAACGAAATATGTGATGATGAACCCATTTGAGGAAACACCTAAAATGGAAATTATAGGAACAACCCACATTTATTTAGAAAATATTTCCTTTAGTATAATTCTTAGCATAACAAAAGAAATTTTATTTATTTATTTATTGAGAAATAAATATGAATGAGACAGTTTCACAGCTGATTAATAGGACAGTTTTGATAGTCAATACACTGTACATTGTTATCTTCTTAGTGGTTATCCATAGTACAAGAAGCAGACAGGATATTCTATTCAAACACTGTAAGTACACCTCTTTCTTCTCATTGAGTTAAGCAAAAGTAGCTGTAAATTTATCCTATTTTGTGTATATAAATACAAAATGATCTTTCCTTTGTATCTTTTTTTTAATTTTTTTTGTCCTGTCAGAGGTGAATATTCTATTGGCATCTAAGTACTATAGGTGTTTGAATTCAACTAAACAATCTAACACTGTCTAGCAGTCTACAATATTAGTGAGTTATCCTCAGAAGTTATTGACTTGAGCCTTTTACAGCTCATCGTATTAATATGGATTTACTGTATATACCTCGTTTTTATACTTTTCTGCTGGATGGTTAAGACCAAGTTATAACAAGACCTATATACCAAGAAATGTAACTTTTGTATCTGATAAGGTCAGCCAAATACTCTCAGGATTTATCCTGTAGACCTGTACCACCTTTTGTACATACTTTTGTCAGTGTCTGACATGAGGATGAGTCACGGCCATTGTTTGAACAATTTGCTCTCTGTGCAAGCTTAAGAAAATGTTTTTTCTCTCTATGTGACTCTCCCTAGACTCACTTTAGATCATCGAACACATTTCTCTGTGATTCCATAATCTTCTTGATCAGAAAATTAGGAGCACAAATGAGTTACATGTTGTTACAGTACAGGTTCTCCTATGTCCCAAGTCTTCACTGACTTTGAAATGCTAGGACCAAAATGTTGGCTAACCATGCAGCCCTTCCCAAAAGAAATTTTAGAAAGGGAAATTAGATTTGAAGATGTCTGAAAAAATCAAATCTGAATGTTAAGGCCAAGTTGCTAAAAAAAAAAAAAATACAAAGATGAGAACTTAAAACAAAACCTCTTAAGAATTCTTCCTAGTGCTGTGGTGAGTGCACCACAGAAAGTTCATGCACCAGGTGAAATCCTCCCAAGAAGTCCCAGCTATACCACACAGCATGAAGAGTTGTTTAGCTAGTCCCTGCCAAAACTCCTGCTCGCAAATTCGTGAGAACAAAATGTCTAATTTTTTTTTAATCCACACCTCGAGAAAAAGTGAACATTTATCTTCGCATGAGATAATGAACAATTCAACCCTTATGTTAACAAGAAATATTGAAATAAAAAGAATTTTAGGATTGTTTTCATAAAGATTGGAATATGAATAAATTTGTATATACATTTTGTTCTTCAGAATATAAGAAGTACAGGAAATCAAAAATCTTATGTGCAGTATTTAATGTTCACTCTGTTAGAGACAAACGGAAATAATAATAGTGAAATAAACTAAAAGATAAAATTCATGCATTCAACTTAGGTAGAGAAAATAGAAAAATTTGCATAAAAGTATACAGGTAAACAATGAAAGAGGATACTTGGTTTTTGACTGAAGCCTTACATGTATGTTGCTACTGAACACAATGGATCTGATTGTTCCAGTGATTTCTATATCCAGAGTACACAGCCATACACACATCTGTGGTTTTTCAATACATACTTTCCCCACTAATTGCCCATAATTTTACAATAGAGAACTAGAAGTGAACTGATCTGGTTAGTAACATATTGTCTTCAGTGTGTTTGAAGGATTTTTTAAGAACTGAGATTTCAAACAAAATTTTTTCTTTCTCTTGGGACATTACTTTTATCTGACAGATATATTAAGTGTGGCCAAATGTGATGTCTGCCTTTAGCATCTTACATGCTGATTTTGAAGGAGTGACCACTGCATAGGACATTTCTTCTTGTACAGATGGATATGTGAATTCATCTATCAATTGGATCACACAATGAAAATTCAATTTTTTTCTTAATTCAAGATTTCTGTTACAATAACATAAATAGTTAATCATTTTTATTCAACATCAGATCACAAATGAGTAATTTCAATCTAAAAGTGGCAATTTCAAAAGACAACAAATACCTTTGTTCAGAAAGGTGAGTAAGAACCATTGTATTACGTGACTTGGCAAAATACAAACACTTATAATAGTGGAATCCATATTCTAATTGTAATTGAAGTTTTGTATTTCTAATTATCGAATATATGGAAAAGCATATAAAATCACCAAACCACATACATATCAATTGCTAGAAATTTTAACAATGCTAGATCTATGTCATATTTGTTTCAGATATCTTCCTTTAACATGAAAAGAAAAGAAAAGAGTAGGGATACTTCTTTTCTCTAGGTCAATAATCTTTTCATAGTGCCTTAATTGCTATTTTATAGTTTGGTGTTTTCACTAATTTTTATCCTTGCAAAAGGTTAAATGTAAAGTTTACTTCTCAAAAAAATCTATTAGCTTATATGATTTCTCTCAGACACTGGGGAAACTCAAATTAGCATGTATGTCATTATTTTATAGACGAGCAAAATATAAAATATGCAGAGGTCTGAGTGAATTTGAGTGATTTAAGAGGGATTCAGAAAGAAAGGGCCAGCTACCAACTGCCAACCAGCAGAGCTCAGAGTCCTAATTATCAGATAAACCCTGGACCAGGGCCAGGTCCACCCCATGAGTGAGACCTTCGGCCATGCTTGCGGAACCCATCCACCCCTCCAGAGCCAGCTCAAGCCTAGGCCTAGCAAGTGTGTGGGAGAGCTGCCTTGCTCCCATGTACCAGCTGGACCTCCCCCAACCAAGCCCAGGCCCACCCCTTGAGAGAGATCTTCCAAAGCGCTCTTTGGAACCCTCCACCACTCTGGAGCCAGGCCAAGTCCAGGCCTCACAAATGTATGGGAGAGCTTCCGAGCTCCTCTGCACCCTCTGGACTTCCCTGGACCAACCCCAGGCCTGCCTCATGAGTGAGATCTTTGGCTGCGACCTCAGGACCCCTCCACCTTCTAGAGTCAGTCCAAGCCCAGGTGTAGCAAGTGTTGCACCAGAGCTCTACACC
This sequence comes from Octodon degus, assembly GCF_000260255.1. Classification (NCBI taxonomy): domain Eukaryota; kingdom Metazoa; phylum Chordata; class Mammalia; order Rodentia; family Octodontidae; genus Octodon; species Octodon degus. The sequence goes on along the minus strand of NW_004524967.1, from coordinate 147,778 downwards.
AAAGGTCAGAGGACAGTGCTATACAAAATGACAAAGAGAAGGAATAAAATGATATCTCAGGCCACAAGTCTACCCAGAACAAGCACAGAGGACATTAGCACAGAAGAAATTGGGGATCACACAGCTGAAATATCTGAATCAATAGAGTCTAAAGTAAAGACACAACCACAGAAAGGGATAGAAGAATTCAAATCAGAAATAACCTCTGAAATAATAAAAGAGATCTCTGAATTCATAGCATTTGAAGTAAAGAATCAAATGAAGAAACACATAGAGGAAATCAAATCAGAAATAATCTCTATAGTAAAAGAATTAATAACTGCTTCTCAAAAAGACACTGATAAAAATATAGAGATTAGAAAAAAGATGGATTCCTCCAATGAGCAATACAGGAAAGAAATAGATTGCATGAAGCAGCACCAAAGAGATAAAGAATAACTTAAAATCTCAATCACATGGTTGAAAGATCATTTGAGTGAAAGTGAAGATAGAATTTCAGATCTTGAAGACGCTGTGGCAGCAAGTGAAAAGGTAAGAAAAGATCTCTTAAAAATAATTAGGATGCAGGAAAAAATAATTCATCACTTGCAAGAAGATGCAAAGATGAACAATGTGAAAGTAATAGGCATCAATGAGAAAGAAGGAGTCAATATAAATGATATAAAAAGAATATGGGCAGAAGTAATAGCAGAAAACTTCCCAAATATGAGGAAATCATCTGACATTCAAATAATGATGCATAGAGAACTCCAAAAAAATCAATCCAATAAAAACACAGGAAGACATATAACAGTCAAGATCCCAGAAATCCAACACAAGAACAATATACTGAAAGCCTCTAGAAAAAAAGAAACAGATCACATTTAAAGGAAAAGCCATCAGAATTACAGCCGAATTCTCTTCACAAGCCATGAAGGCAAGAAGAGCATGGAGCAGACTACTTCAAGTTCTCTATGAAAACAAATTCCAGCCCAGACTACTATACCCTGCAAAACTCTCTTTCAAGTTTGATGGAGAAGTGAAATACTTCCATGACAAAGAACAACTAAAGAATGTCAGGATGACAAAAACAACCCTAAACAGGCTCCTGAAAAATATTCTAGAGAGGAATCAAAATGATCAGAACTCCACGAATGATAGCAGAAGGAACCCACTAAATAAGGTAAAGAATAAAACAGAGGAGAAAAAAGAATAAGCAACAGGTAGCATGTCAATCGTAAGTCAATACATCTCAGTTATAAGCATCAATGTAAATGGACTCAATTCACCAATTAAGAGAAATAGACTGGCACAGTGGATTAAGAAACAAAATCCAACAATAAGATGTATAAAAGAAACACACTTCACTCAGAAAGAAATTCATAAGCTCAAAGTCAAAAACAGTACTACATGTCCCAACACCTCAGAAAAAAGTTGGGGTAGCAATCCTGTTTTCAGACAGTCTCAACTTCAAACCAAGAATGAGCAAACAAATAAAGAAGGCCACTATATACTGGTTAGAGGAAAAATTCAAGAGGGGGAGGTAACACTCATACATGTATACATACCAAACACAGGAGCACACAACTATATAAGACAAATCTTAATGGACATGAAAAATCTAATATCCAATACTATAATCTTAACAGGAGACCCTAACTACACCTTATACCTAAAAGATAGGTTAAGCAGACAAAAACTGGCAAAAAGGTAACAGAACTGAACCAGACCTTGGAACAAATGGACTTAGTGGACACATACAGAGTGTTTCACACAACCATAGCTGGATGCACATCTTTTTTCAGTTGCACATGGGTCATTTTCTAAAGCAGGCCACATACTAGTTATTATGCCATGTTTAAGTATATGCAAGAAAACAGACATTATCCTATATATGTTATATTACCACAGTGCAATGAAACTGGAAATAAATGACAAAAGAAATCAGGAAAAAAAAACCATAAATACATGGAAATTAAACAACACTTTACTCAGAAAACAATGGGTCAGAGATGAAAGAAAAGAAGAAATTGAATAATATCCAATACCTACATACCAATGAAAATTCATGCACAACTGATCAGAATTTATGGGATGTGATGGAAGCAGTTCTCAGTGGGAAACTTATAGGACTGAACTCAAACATTAGGAAAACAGAATGGGAACAAATAAACACTCTGATGTTAAACTTCCAACATCTACAAAAGGAAGAGCAAACCAAACCGAAAGCCCAAAGATAAGAAGAAATCATAAAGACTAGAGAAGAAATTAATCCAATTGAGACCAAGAAAAGAGTTCAAATAATTAACGAATCAAAAAACTGGTTCATTGAAAGATTAAACAAAATTGATCAGCACCTAGCTAACCTCATCAAAAAGAGAAAAGAAAAAATTCAAATACAAGCAATGAGGAATGAAAAGAGTGTAGTTACCACAGACCCAGCAGAAATTCAGATTATCAATAGCTACTTTGAGAATCTTTACGCTCACAGAATAGAAGGCACAGAAGAAATAGACAAATTACTGCAAAGGTACAAATAACCAAAACTGAATCAAGAAGATATAACAACTCTCAATAACCCAATAATATCCAATGAAATATGAAATGTAATAAAAAACCTACCAACAAAGAAAAGCCCAGATCCTGCATTCTACAAAAAATTTTCAGAAGATATAATCCCTATATTCCTCAAACACTTCAGTGAAATTGAAATGCATGCAATTCTCCCAAAATCATTCCTGGAGGCAAGTATTATACTGATATCAAAAGCAGACAAAGACACAACTAAAAAAGAGAACTACAGGTCAATCTTCCTCATGAACATAGATGGAAATATCCTCAATAAAATCCTAACAAATAGAATGAAGCAAATCAAGAAGATTATACACCCTGACCAGGTAGGATTCATCACAGGGATGCAAGGATTGTTCAATATACACAAATCTATAAATGTAATGCATTATGTCAATAAAGCAAATCTAAAAGCCACATGATCATCTCAATTGATGCAGAAAACGCTTTTGACAAAGTCCAACACTCATTCATGCTCAAAGTCCTACAGAAAATTGGAATAGATGGCCTCTAGTTCAATCTGATAACAGCCATCTATGACAACCCAATGGCTAATATAATTCTAAATGGGGAAAAATTGAAATCTTTTACTCTCAGATTTTGTACAAGACAAGGATGACCTCTATCACCACTCCTATTCAATATAGTTTTGGAATCATTAGCTAGAGCCATTAGATAAGAGAGAGAAATTACAGGAATAAGAATAGGTAAAGAAGAAGTTAAATTATCACTCTTTGAAGATGACATGATACTTTACTTGGAAGACCCAAAAACTACCGAGAAGGTACTGGAATTGATACACAAATTCAGTATAATATCAGCATATGAAGTCAATATCCAAAAGTCAGTAACATTCCTCTACACAGATAACAAACACACTGAGAGGGAAATTAGTAAAACAATACATTTTACAATAGTGAAGCAGAAAATGTAATACCTTGGAATTTATCTAAAGAATTCAAAGATCTTTTCAAGGAAAATTGTAGTCCTCTGAAAAAAGAGATCATAAAGGATTTCAAAAAGTGGAAAGATATTCCCTTCTCCTGGATAAGAACCAACATTGTGAAGATGTCCATACTCCCAAAATTGCTGTACAGATTTAATGCAAACCTTATCAAACTACCACCAACATACCTCACAAACCTAGAGAAATCATTCCTAAATAGAACACCATAAGGAAAATCAGGTTCTGAGGAGCAGTTAGAATTCCAAATTCTTTAAAGCATTGAAACTTGTCAATATCTAGCCCTTAGCACTTTTAACCTTACCTAGAAAATTTTAATAATCCTTTCAGATTCTCAACAAGTAGTAATATAGTCTCTTTCTTTAAACATCATTTTAGTCCTTTCTATATACTTGCATGTCATATTTTTGTAATTATCCTTCCCACCTTATAAGGTATGAATTTATTAACAGTTCTTTTACTAATGAGAAAATTAAATTC
>NW_004524967.1:131527-135180 GCF_000260255.1 Octodon degus | reverse complement strand
ACCTGGGCTAGGACTGGGTCTGGGGGTTCCCGGAAGTCGGCAGAAATTCCTACTGGGCGGGAGGAGTGGGGGAGGTATGGCCGAGGGGCTGGGAGAGGGTCCGGCCCGCGCTGCGCCTGTGCTGGGACTGGTCCTGCCGGCGCAGGGTAGCAGGAAGCTCTCCACACACTCACCGGACCTGGGCTAGGATTGAGTCTGGGGGTTCCCAGAACTCGGCAGAAATTCCTATTGGGTGGGCGAGGTGCGGGAGGTACTGCGGAGTAGTGGGGGTCGGCCCGAGGGGGTGGGAGAGGGTCTGGCCCACGCTGCGCTTGGGCTGGGATTGGTCCCACCGGTGCAGATTAGCAGGAAGCTCTCCACACACTCACTGGACCTGGGCTAGGACTGGGTCTCTGAACCTGATTCTCAAATGCTCCAAGTTGTGGAATCGACAATCCTCCAAGTGCCTTGATTTCTCTTTTTCATTCTTTCTATATTATTGGATAAATAATAAATATTACTGTTATAAATTTTTATGTCAGAAGGCTATCATATAAATCTGTGAGGAATACTATCTTGACTAGCTAATGGGGCTGGGAAGATAGCTCAATGGAATAAGTTCTTGCCTGGCAAGTGCAAGGTCCTGAGTTTGATCACTGGTACCACACACACTATCTTGACTAGTTAGTCTGTAAACTAAACATTCCATTGGATTACTATAAGGGCATATATCATCCTTTGCTAAATTTGATAGTGTGACAGAAGGAAAGCATAATTTTTAGTATGATGAACCCAGTAAACTGTCGAATAATTAAACAGTAGCCTTAAACAAAGATATTTTAAAACATTTTTGAAAATAAGGAAATCTACAGAGAAATAAAATCAGTAGAAATAAATACCTAAGAAAAGTGTGGCAGAAGACTGATTTTTACAGGATGGAATGATTTTATGAAGCTTACAGTCAGGAATCAATTTGTGAAAACTGGGAAGGCCATTGAAAGCTTTCTGGGACTGAGTGATGAAGTAGGAGAAGCTAGGCCATTTACATACATGAGAATTATACTAGTCAACACTTGCAGGAGCATTCATTTGGAATAGTAATTAGCAGTACAGTCAACTCAGATTGTAATACAAGATGTGGAAATAGAAACAGAGTTGCTGGGCTAATTCTCAGATAGAATCTAATTCCTGCAAGAAAGACATTACTTACACAGAAGTCAATTCTTCTGTTAGGGTTTCTATTTGTCCCCCAAAGCTTCATGGAGTCATGGGGCAGACTTGTAGTATTTGTAATTAACTCATACTCATAATCCACTGGGATTATAGATGTGAGTGTTACACCCAGCCTGGAGTAGATAGCCTGAATGCAATTTAAGGGAGACAGACTATCTCTCTGTAACATTGTTGCTGCCAGTCTTCCCTCTGCTCTCTTGCTCTTTGCCACCATGAAAGGTTGTTCTCTGCCATGTGCCCCTCTGCTTTGGAGCCATCTGAGTAGGGACTGAAACCTCCACTGGCTGTGAGCTAAATAAACCTTTCCTTTCTTCATTTTTGAGTGTCAGGTATTTTGTCCCAGCAGAGAGAGAAAAGTAACTGAGACATACTTTCTTCCTGTTTCCAATTTAGACTTAAGTAAGCACACAGCAAAGCAAATAATTTTTTTCAAATACGAGTATAAGCTGACAAGCCCACCTCTCCACACTGGAAGAATAGCAACACCAGATAAAGAAGTCACTGCGATAAAAGAACTAATGCCCAAGGAAACAAATAGAACCACAACATATTTGAAATATAATGTGTACCATACAGATTCAAAGATATATTACAGGATACTTTCTTTTTTAATGTAGTAAAAGCAAAACTTAAGTATTAATTTTCAAAATATCAAAATAGCAGTGGATAGCAGAAAAGACAGTCTAAAGAAAAATACATGCAATTTATGTGATTTATTGTAAGAATTTTCTTGCCAGTTGAACAATGAAAGAACACATAATAGGAATGATGTTATGTTCATGAAAACTGTATCAAGAAGCTAATCTCTTAGATTGTTCAGAGAGTATAATTTTTGCTTGAATTTTTCAAAGATAATTACAGTGGGAAATTGTATAGATTAAAAACATCAAAATACATAATTCAAGCACTTCTTGCTTGTAATCCATTGAAAATTTATCTTATTACATTTTCATCATAACCTTAAAAGTTCGTATTATGTCGACTCTTTTTTTTCTGTCTTTTTAAGCTTCATGTGAAATGTTATAATGAACACAATGGTAAAGTTGCTATTTAATGAATTTCAGCACTATCATCTGTTTTCCGTTGGTATTATACTCTGGTTTCAATGCACTCAGTTGTGGAAGAATTTTCTCTAGGCAACAAAAAGAGTCATTATTTTTTGCCAAATATCATCAAAAATTTAAAATTCTATGTGAATAGAATTGCAATGAAGAAAAGAGATTCCATCAATTAACATAACCAATTTGCTGAACATAATTAATGCACTGGATGCAGAAAGGTTACTACCTAGATTGAAGACTTTCACATTTTAACATATTATTCTTTTTCCACATCATGAAATGTTAAAATCCACACCATATTAACAAATTCGATTTTGCCTGGATGAAGCAAGGTTTTGTAACTCTTAAAAATGTTGTAAGTATGTGTGCATGATAAGCATTGTGTATGTTTTCCCAATGGTCAGGATAAACAATTTGTTGTGCTTCCTTATTCTACTGAAACTATGTCTAATATTTTATGAACTCTATAGCAAATACTACATACGGCAGAGCCAACCCATTCTACATTTGTGTTGCCAGAACTCCAAAAGCCATTTCAAGTATTTGCACTAACCCTTACAGCACAATCAAGATTTATTAAAACTAATCCACAGAGCAACACTGTGCAAAATTTATGAACTGTAAAACTGCTATTAAGGTCACTTGAGATGCAAAAGTTTAATTTTGAATATCAAACTAGGGTACAAAAATGCTACACACAGTGCTTATTAAAATAAATGGTTTAAGGATATTTGTTTCAGTTTGTGAAGTTTATGAACTTTGACAAAATTAATTTCATATTAGTTAATATTTTACATAGCTGTGATTTCTTTAATGTTTGCTCACAAAGCTATAACTCATCTCATGTGCAATACAGCAAAGAAAACAGATACAATTTGATTTCATGTTGCAAATTCACTGTTGTTCTAAAGAGCACACTAAATATTATTCACCAAATTACAATACTTATTAATTCATTTTATTGTCAATTTATTTCTTTACCTCTTTCTCTGTTTCTGTCTCTCTTGGTCTCCCTTAGTCGGTCTCTATTTTTCTGTCTCTTTCTCTGTCTCTGTCCCTATCTATCTCTATCTCTATCTCTATCTCTATCTCTATCTCTATCTCTATCTCTATCTCTATCTCTATCTATCTATCTCAATTTCTATCTCTATCTCTGTCTCCCTCATTTTCATACCAAGGACTGAAGTGTTTGTATCCAAGGCCTTCACACTGAGCTGCATCCTGAGTCCTTTTCTATTTTCAGATAGAATCTTGCTAAGTTGCCAAACTGCCTAGGCTGTACTCAAACCTGGGATTCTTCTGACTCACTCTTCCAGAGTGCAGTGATCACACATGTGTTCTAGTGTCAGCCTCAATCCTCTTCTGAAACTAAGATCTGCA
>NW_004524967.1:130183-131427 GCF_000260255.1 Octodon degus | reverse complement strand
TTGGAGTTTGTGTTTTGTTTATTGTCTGGTGCTGGGATTGGGGATGTGAGTGTTATGCTCACCCTTGGGCAGGTAGTGTACATTCAATATAAAGGAGAAAAAAAGGCCTCCTCTTATTCCTTCTTCTGCTGTAAACAGTTGCCCCTCTGCCATTCTACCCTGCCTAGGGTAGTGATTTGTGATCTGAACTGTTGCTGTCAGCTAAATAACTTTTCTTCCTTAATTTTGATCATCAGGAATTTTGTCTCAGCAATGAGAAAAGGACTATCCATTGACACTTTTTTGACCCTCCATCAAGCCACAGTTGCAGCATCTAGTAAGCCATCCAAGGCCCTGCCTGGCCTTGAATAACCTTCATTCTACTTTTAGTTCACCTTGTCCACAGTCAATGAGTTTATTCTTGTCACCACAAAAAACAGAACTTTTTTTCTTACTAATGTGAATTTTAAATTGAATGGGGGAACTGAGAATTCCTTCCATACTTCAAAGATGGAAACAGTAATTTGTGAGTCAATATAATTGACCTTATTTATGTACAAGCTACACATTCTAATGAGCCCTAGATTGCTTCAAGATGCTATAGAATTCTCAGCTATTGTGATTTATTCTGGGGGAAAAAAGATGTATCTGTAAGTATCATCTCTTGATTTCTCATTAAACTACAGTTCATTTCCCACTGTCATTTTGAATCATAAATAGTAGTTTGAAACCATTTAATCTAGGTGACGTATGCTGGAGACATATACCACCATCAAAAATCTATATAAATTATCAAGTTTATATAGTTCATATATATCAAGTGTACACTAGACACTTTCTAACTAGGTTTCAGAAATGTGAACCCACTATCTTCCCTTAAGCAAGAGGAAATTAGGGTTTAAAAGATGGAGACTCTTTCATCTCCTTGGAGAACATAGGTCCAGTAATGTAATGTTACTAAGCTTCATTTTTTTTAACCTCTACTACCCATGGCATCCAACAGAAAACAAAAAAGTTATAAATCTATACTGCATGGTCTGTTTCTCAAGAGGCCTCCTAAATTTTCAGTGGCTTGACATGAAGGTCAAGCTTGGTACCCTTAAGGGAATTATTTCACTAACAATAATTGCAATATAATTGCTCCACTCTGTCATTTGATGTCCTTTAGCTATAGAAGATAATGTAGCTACAGTGTGTTTAACTTTTTCTCATAGTACAAATATCAACTTTAAAATCATTATAGATCTCCTGAACTTTTTATTTAT
>NW_004524967.1:121740-123343 GCF_000260255.1 Octodon degus | reverse complement strand
TAGTACCTAAAGTATTGATCACTCTTTGTATATTCCCTTATATATATGACTATAATAGATATTTGTTATTCAAGTCATCATCTTTCACCGTGAGTTGATAGAGCTAGGAAAAATGGGAAGAATCTCCAGGGAAATGAATAGTGTACAAGTTAGGTATAATAGTCTCTCATGACAATGTGTTCCTCAAAGTTTAATATGAATATACATGTATGTAATATATATGTATATATAAATTTTTATAAAATTAAAACCATGATAATTGCATAAGTTGTACAAGATATAATGTTGTAAAGTAAAAAATGTCCTAGCAAATAAATTAATGTTGGTAGGTTATTGTACACTTAGAACAATTGATTTTTAATAAAATTTAAAACTTCTCATTATTTTAATTTTCAGAAAAATTAATCTGGACTTTCTTGATATTCCTTATGCATTTCAAACTTTGACAAGAAGTTCTATAAAAATATGTTTCTATAGAAGCATAAAAGAAATGGAAGAAAAAGCTTAAGGGAAGGTGAGAGACAACAACAACAAAATTTAGCTTTTCAGTAGAACTGAAGAAAAATGGTTTAGACAGAAAATCAGTTTCTTCCTTTGCAGTGGAAAATTATGACCTTTTATTAAAATAAGACACTGACAATGACTCAAGGTCTTTGGTTCTAGAGAACTCTAGCTTATTTGGCTTGGGTCAGGAAAATTAAAAAAATACGTCAGCAAACTGAAAAAAAAATAAGAAAGAAAAAAACTGAGAGAAAAAAAGTTTTAAAATGAAACTACCAATGATTTTTATGAAAACCTCAACATCTAAGAGGAGCAGTATCTCATTTATGGTACAAAGATAAAGAATGGAAGAATTTGAGACCAGGCATGGTGGTGCATACCTGTCATCCAGCACTGGGAAGGTGAAGACTGGAGGATCATCATGAGTCTGAAATGCATAGTGAGACCTTGTACTGAATACATAAATAAATAAAAAATAACATTTTAAAAAAGCTTCCTTAAGAATAGAAGAAATGCTATGCAGAAATTATCAAAGACTTTCCACAATTAAATTTTTCTATGAACTAAAATCTCCACTTTGAAAGGTCACTGAGTGCCCCAAACTCTAAGCAAAAGTATTGCCTCATGAACAAACCATGAGAGTTTAAACTATCTGTAATTAAGGGGAGATCCTCCAAGCTTGCAGAGTTTGGGAGAGTGGGAGGTACATGGGAAAGAATGTTCAGCCTCACAGGCTAAAAATTCTCAGCAACATATGTGTTCTGGAAAGTGACTGGGCCTGGCCTTAAGCTCCAACACTTGAGAGCAATGATTAAGTCAATCAGATAACAGGAAAGGAAAGATTCAAGGAAGAAACACAGTTCAGATTGGACACATAGGACTAATGGTTGTGTAGGATGGAGATATCTGGGAAAGACTTCTACATGGATGTTTGCAATAGTAAAGAAAACTATGGAAGGTAGATGGACAGTGACATGCACAACGACCTTAAACCTATGGATATGGAAAGGAAAGCACAAAAAATGTTAATACTTGTATTTTATTTGATTTAGAATATATGTAAATGAGAGACCCAGTCCTAGCCCAGGTCCGGTGAGTGTGT
>NW_004524967.1:113487-116535 GCF_000260255.1 Octodon degus | reverse complement strand
TATTTTACATTTCTTCTTGAATCACCATTCAGCAAATGATCAGATGAAAACTTTCATGATAGAATTTTATTTGCAATTCCTTGACAACAAAAATAGTTACACATCACATGAACCAGTTTATTCGTTGCCAGAATACTTCTCTCCTTCATGTTGGTCTTGGTTATTAAGGACTTAAAGTGACGTCCTCCTGCAGACCAATCATTTCATCCTAGTGACTCATCTCTGTTGCCAGCAATCAAGAGGATGTAAGTTACTCACTGGCAAGGACTTACAGATATAACGTTTGCCTAAGTGTTGGGTCATGAGCTTAGCTGTGAATGATTTTACTTAAGTTTGATGATTTAGACATTAAGTGCAGAGACTAAGGGAAGCATAATTTGGTAATATCCTCAATGTATTTTGAGAAAAAGGACCTTTATGTTTAGTACACCAAACCATAAAAAAATTGTTCTAAAATTGCCATTCAACAAACTTCACAAATAATTTTTCTTAATTTGAATGATGGGAATTTGAAGATTTTAAGATTAGAATTTTAAGATTACAGAGCCTTAAGTAAGTTATGCTGAAATAATTTTGTTCTTGGTGCTCATAAATTATCGTTTCTATTTTCTACTATTACAAATGTGCTAAGGAGAATTTACATTATTTCTACATTGTTTTCTATCGTTTAATTTTAAAATAATGTAATCTGAAAAGAAAGACGATGTTTTAATGCTCTGTTTGTTTTATGAGCTAAATTTTAATAAAAATGTGTCAACCTTACTTTGAATTTATGTATTTTACTTTTATTGTGGTGTATTTCTTTCATCCCTCAAAGTAGGCAAAATCCCTTTTGGGAAGTTTTTCTTTCAAGTAGGTTTAATTATCTCTCTGGCTTATGGCAGTCCAAGCCATGAAGTCACATGGTTAGTTGGCAATGGGTTGGTTTGTTGCTGGGAGGAAAGAGCAGGCAGAAGGAAAGAATTATTAATTTATTCTTCATTTAAATTGTTTTGTAATCACTCAGCCATTTCATTATTCTATGTGTTGTTTGGAGTTTTTTCTCTTAACTCTGTTGAACTGTACTGGCAATGAAAATAAATTGTAAGATACACATGCATGAGAGATATTAATATAACTTATCATTGTCTACTAGTGACTTATAACACATATGAAATGGCATATTTAATGAAATAAGTATCTTTCATATAGAATGAGAACTATTATGTGCTATCTACAAAAGAAATGACCTGAAGATTAACCTGACTGAGGAAAATACCAACACCCTGGAGGAAAGTTTCACTCCAGGACAGAAATGTTTTTGTACCATAGACACTGGGTAGGAGCACCCTTGGAAACAGGGTTGGGAAGGGCAAGAGCTAAGTAGGGATCTGAGATCTCCTGCGAAGCTTAAGTTTAGGTGAGGAAAGTCACTGTGCTTGTATTCTGTGATGAGAATCCAGGTTTAGTGGTGTCATCTTTGAAGATGGTTCTGCAAAAGGAGATGGCATTCAGTCAAGCAATCATCTTGAGCTCTTGCACCACTCCCTGACTCTGCAGAAACTAGGTGTTTCTGCAGAGTCAGGGAGTAGCTCAGCATCTGGGTTGCTACTAAAATCATGGACATTTTTGCTTTAATTCAGGGTGGTCTGTGAGTAGTTCTTATAGTTGGTCAGTATCAACTTTATATATTGGGACCATGGAGATGGCTCAGTGGAATAAGCACTTCCCTGGCAAGCACAAAAGCCTGAGTTAATCCTTGGTTCCATCAAAAAAATTACATATGATACTATTATCATTGACTTTACTACTATGCACAAGATGATATAGTTATTGCTGTCAAGTGATTTTCTCTCTATGCTTATATCTAGCTTACCTTGGGTTCATAAATAATATTTTGTCCCATTTCAGAAAAACAGGGTTCTAGGCCACAGATCCAAAAAAAAAAAAAAAAGAAAAGAAAAAGAAAACAAACAAAAACAGAAACATAAGAAGACAAGGCAAAAAAATCCTGCTGAATATTCCGAACTCCCTCCAAGTCAACCCAAGTGCTAAGAAGGGGAAGGATGTCATAAGCCACCCAGCAGAAATGTCTGAAGGCACACTAACTGAGGTAACACTAAGGTGCTTGCTGAAGCCCAAGAAGATATACATGAATAGACAGTGACTCTAAGGAAACAAATAATCAGGGAGCTTGGAGAAGACAGTAATAAAAATATAGTGGAGCTAAAGTAAAAGATGTAAACTTTGAAGGTCCAATATGGGAGAGAAGAAGACTCCATTAAAAAGTTCCAGTCAGAAATCCAAAAGAATAAAAGCACAGTTGTGTGTATAGGCAGCTGAAGTGGCCAAAGTGAGAATAGAAAATCAGATCTAGAACATGGAGATATAGTCAGTGCATAATTTATGAGAATTATCTTAAAAACAGGAGACCATGAAAATTATATCCCATGGCCTCTAGATGACTCAAATAAGACTAATATAAGTATGATGGGAACTAATGAAATGTCAAGACCACATAGAGGGTATAAAATCCTCTTTATGGGACTAGCCATAGAAAATTTTCCAGTCATAGAATATCACATACAGATAATTGAGGCAAATAGATCTTTGGGTATCTGTGATCATGAAAAATAAAACACAGTATAAAGAAAAATACCAGAAATCCAATACAAGAGCAGAATCTAGGAAGCTATTAAAGCAATGACTGAAATATAAAGGAAACACCATTAGAACTATAATAGATTTCTTAACTCAAACTTGAGGGGGAAAACAGCTTAGAATGAAGTGTTTTAACCACTGAAAGAAAACACTTTTGAATTCAGACTGTTATACCCACACAATTATCTTTCAAAATTTAGGGATAAATAAGATGTTTTTGTGATGATGAGCTTCTAAAGAAATTCATGACTACCATTAAACACTAAAATTTATGAAATACTGCAGAAAGAGAAAATTAATCTAAGCATGACAAAAAATCCAATAGAATAAATACATCAAATAGACCTAGCAATTAAGTAAAAGAGAAAGAAAGCAAAAAACAACAGGTAAATACTACAATGGCAGAAT
>NW_004524967.1:108992-113361 GCF_000260255.1 Octodon degus | reverse complement strand
CTCTTAGTGGTCCTCCTGTTTACAGCCTCCCAAGAGCTGGAATTACAGGCACATGCCACCATGCCCCGTCTCAATCACTGTCTCAGCACACCCCAAGGGCAGCTGGCAGAGCAGGCACGGGGGTGGGGGGGGTGCAGGGAATCAAGCTCCAGGCCTCTGCATCTGCCTAAACAGGCACTTTAATCTGTTGAGCTATTTGACCGGCCTTCACAATTATATATTGTATACAATAAATATGTTAAAAAAATTCATCAACAAAATATGAGTAGATAGAAAAGAATATTCCATCCAACAGGAACCTAAAACCATGTAGAAGTAGCTATTTTATTTTAAAATAGTGAATTTTAAGGCAAAGCTGATCGAAAGAGACAAAGAGGGACATTCCATATTGGTCAATAGAAATATTTAACAGGAATATAACAATTATAAATATATACTCACCAAAGCATGGTGCATTCAAGTTCGTAAATCGAGCATTAATGGACATAAAATCTTAGATAAACACCACTGTAATTATATAAAAATAAGGTAAACATTAATATTCAACTATCACAAATAAGTCAATTAAACAAAATAGCCACAAAAAATATCAAACTTCAAGCAAATATTTGTACAAATGGATTCAATAGGTGTACACACCCAAGAAAAGGTGTTCCACCAAAGAACAATAGATTGCACATTTCTTTTGGCAACAGTCAGTACTTTCTGTAGAATGCACTACATAAGAGCTAATAAAGCATGCTAACATAAATGCAAATGAATTGAAATGTATTATGAATACTATCAAATCACAGTACAATAAAACTATTAAGCAATAGTAAAAGAAATAGCAGAGATAAGGCAAATACATGATAAGTAAATAACGCCTTCTTGAATACTCAATAGGTCAAAGAACAAATTAAGGAAGGCTAAGACAGTTCTTGCAATTAAATGATAATGACGTAGAGCATATTGGAACTTATGGGACACAATACAAGCAGTCCTACAAGGGAAATTCATAGCTGTGAATGTCCAGATCAGAAAAATAGAAAGAACCTAAATAATCTGATGATGCTCCTCAAGATCCTAGAAAAGCAAGAAAATACAAATTGAGATCTTCTACAAAGAAGAATTTTATAAAAGTCAGAGTAGAAATAAAATGAATAGAGATAAAAATATTAAAAAATCAATGGCTTAAAGAGCTGATGATTTGAAAAAATAAATGAAATAGACAAATCCTTGGCCAATATTACTCAAAAATGGAAGAAAAGACACAAATCAATGCAATCATAAACTTAAAAGATGGAATCACATTTGACAACACCAAAATACAGAGCATTACTGGCAAATACTTTACAAAGCTATATGCCAAAACACTAAAGAACTCAGAATAACTACAGATATGAATTTCCAATCAGAAACAAAAAGACTTAACAGTGTAAATAATCCATAATGGGAAATGAAACCTGACTCAGTAATAAAAAAAATCCATCAAATAAGAAAAGCCCAGTACCTCACACAGTCAATTTGGATATTTCCAAGAAGTTGTGTTAGATCCAGCAACACATTAATGAAACCAAGTGAGAAGGAAAACTCTTAAAGTTATTCTTGAAAACTATCATCAAATACAGATCCTATAAAAAAGTGAGCCACAGGCCAATATCTTTAATGAACATACACACAAAAATCTTCAGCAAGATACTGGCAAACAATAAAATAAATCTTCAAAAAGATTATACACCATGACCAAGTAGGTTTCATTGTATGGATGCAAGGATGGCTCAACACACACAAGTCAAAGAATGTTATTCATAACATAAACACAAGCAAGGAAAGAACATATGATCATCTCAAAAGATTCAGAGAAAACCTTTTACATAATTTAACATTTATTCATGATTTTAAAAAAAAAACCCTAAAGAAAATAGATATACAAGGATCTTATGTCAATCTGATAAAACACATTAATGGCCAAGCTACTGACAACATAATCAGAAATGAGGAAAAACTGAAAATGTTCCCTCTAATGTCAGGAACAAGACAAGAATGGCTACTATCATCTCTCTTGTTCAAAACAGCTAGAAACATTGACCAAATTGACAAGGAAAAATAAATGAATGAGGTTAAGAAAACAAAAAGTTAAAGTATAATTATTTTCAGATGAAATGAGGCTCTACTTGAAAAATTAAAAAGTTTCAACAAAAAATTCATAGTTCTAATAATCAAGCTTCGGAATGAAGCAAGTTACAAAAGAAACACATACAAATCAGTAGGATTTCTATACACTATCAATGAAATCACAGAATAAATTTGGAAAGCAAAACTATTTGCAATACCAACAACAAAAATTAAATACTGAGGAATTAAACTAAGCAAGAATATAAAAACAGTTAAAATTACATGATTCTGAAAAAGGAAGCAGAAAGGATATTAGAAAATTGAATGATATCCCACGTTTCTGGATAGGCAGAACTAAAATTATCAAAATGTCCATTGTTCTATACCTGATATATAGATTTAATGTAATCCTAATCAAAATACCAGGAGTGGTTTGAAGAGATTGCTCAATGGTCTAAGCTCCTGCCTGGCAAACACCAGGACCTGGGTTTGATCCCCAGTACTGAACGCAATGCCAGCTCTGGAACCCTGGGCATAATGTGGTGGCACATGCCTGTAATCCCAGCTCTGGGGAGACTGAAACAGGAGAATCACTATGAGTTTGAACTGCGTAATGAGACCTTGTATCCAGTAAATAAAAAGTATATAAAAATATCAGTAGTATTTCTCACAGAGCTATAGAAAATAATCCTAAAATTCATACAGAACCAGAAGGGATCCCAAATAGCACAAGCAATCTTGACTAATAAAAGCAATACAGGGGCATCACAATTCCAGACTTGATGCCATATCACAAAGCCACTATGATTAAAGCAGCAAGCCCTGTCCCTGGAGTGTGCTGAGATAGAGATCGAGACTGGGCGTAGTAGTGTGCATCTCTAATCCCAGCTGGTGGGAGGCTGTAAACTGGAGAAATCACTATGAGTCTGATCTAGTAGTGAGACCCTGAACACCCTGTGGACCCTTCCCTAAAATACAGAAAAAAATACAGAAAAAATATTACACTGCCACAAATCATGTATGTAGATTAATGGAACAGAATAGAAGAAGAAACCCTTGGCACAGTCAACTGTTTGATCTTTGTCAAAGAGACCAGTAACATACTCAGAAAGAAAAATCTTCTTCAGTAAATAGTGCTGGGAAAATTGGATTTCCACAAACAAACACAGTCTAGTATCGTATATCTCACAACATACCAAACTGACATCAAACATGCATTAAAATGTCAATATTAAAACACTGACACATACAATCTTCTGGAAGAACAAATAAGTATATCTCTCAAAGATACAGGTACTTCAAGGATTTTCTGAACAGAACACTAATGACACAATAAATAATACCAAGTATAAAAAAATGGGATCATATCAAAGTAAAGTGGATGCACCTTGAGATCATAATGTTAAGTAACTCAGACACACAAACTTCAATATCACTTGGTTTCTCATACATACTAGGAATGCAGAGAAAGAATTAAAGGCATAGTGGACACACAATGTATCTAAAAGTGTACTTTGAATTAGTACAATTATCTTACATGTTTTATTCTATGTTTGACCTACTAGTCTTATTTTCAAACTGCATATGTAATTATTTTATAAGGTCTTATAAAATAAATAAATGAATTCTGATACTGGGTAAATAAAAGGCATTGGAAGGAAGAAGAAGGGAACTGAAATGTGTTATGTCCATGTTCTAATCCTCTGCAGTGAATGTGAGCACTCTGCACCACCTTCATATATGAAGAAAGGTGTGAAATTTATGCACAACATATGAAACAACCACCAGAATTAAAAGACAGCCTGAAGAATGGGAAAAGATTCCCCAGTTGTTCCTCAGACAGTGAACTGTCATTTAGACTATACAAAGAACTAAAATAAAACCTTCTCAAAATAAATACAAAATTAGAAAATGTGTACTAGAATCAATAGACACATTTCAAAAGAGGAATTGCACACAAATATTTGAAAAAGTTTACCATTGCTGGCCATTAGTGAAGTTCAAATTACAATAATATTGAGAGTCCATTTTATCTAAAAAATACAAAGGCTATCATCAAAAAATCAAATAATGCTTGCAAAGACAAGGGGAAAATGTAAACTAGAATAAATTCTATGAAGATAATCAGTGTGGCTATTTCTCAAAAGAAGATATAAGAAGAAAAGGAAGAGGAGGAGGAGGAGGAGGAGGAAGAAGAAGAAGAAGAAGAAGAAGAAGAAGAAGAAGAAGAAGAAGAAGAAGAAGAAGAAGAAGAAGAAGAAGAAGAAGAAGA
>NW_004524967.1:73366-107392 GCF_000260255.1 Octodon degus | reverse complement strand
ATATTCTTAAGGTTAGAAAAATAAAGAAGGTAAAGGAAATAAACGATTTTACCCAGTATGGTATTGTTTAAAATTTACCAGAGACAGGTCAGGAAAGTTATGAGGATCACAGATAAAAGCAAATCTGTCAACAGAAAGAAAAGAAATGAAAAATTGTATGGATACCTGAAATATGGAGAAGAACATTTTCAGCCAAAAGGAAGGACAAGGGCATTGGCACTGATGTGTGGACATGCCAGGTTTGTTTGAAGAAAAGTAAAGAAAAACGTGCATCTGGAGAAGCGCTAATAAGAGGCTAGCAAGAGCCAGAGCCAAAGCCTTGGAGGCAGCGCCGTCGGCCAGGGCCCTATACACATTCTGGTACTGTTGAATTCCACATGAAATCACAAGCTATTAAAGAATTTTGAGATGAAGAGTCACACGATGTGGTCACATATCATAAAGACCTATCTTTGAAAGATTTTGTACTTTTGATGGTTTCATACGGATTCTTACTATCTTAAGTGATAATAAATGTAGAAGGGAAGGCAAAAGGACACCTTAGGATATTATCATTTAGAGCTTTTCTGCACAATATGAGAGTTCTTAGATATGCATTATGATTGGGCACATTAAATGTGGCAAATCTCAATTAAAATTTTCTCTATGTGTAAAATTCACACCAGATCCTAAAGACTCTCTCGTAAAAGAGTCAAATATTTAAAAATTTAAAAGTGAGTGCCTCTTGAAATTCTATTTTGAATACTCTGAGTTAAATGAAAAAGTATTATGAAAATAATGTGAGCTATCTTTTCTTTTTGTTCATGTAGCTGCCTGAAAATTTTATATTACATGCAGGACTAGCAGTGTATTTCCATTAGATAATGCTAGCCTACTCCGAAGTTAACAGACTTGGCATACACTACATCTGACAGAATGGATTTAATATGAAATTTGAAGGCATGGAGACAAAGACTATAAGGTGTTTTGTCTGCATGACTTGGGGGACGGAGTTGACATTTTAAAATCAATACGAGAAGATTACACAGGCAGATTTGAGGCAAGTGATCAGAAGATACGTTTTGGGCTGTGAAATCCAAAACATCAGGCATGCGCAAGCTGAAAAGGCACGACCATTTCGGAGGCTCGCCTTTATTTCCTTTAGAGATTTGCCGAGTACAGAAGGGAAGTTTGCTCCCTCAGTCTTCACAAGCACAGGGGCAAAAGAGACCGTATTAATATGAAATAATTCTTGGTTCCCATGTTAGAGCAGAGAGACTTTACAAGCTCTTTAAGTCCCTTCTGTTACTTCTGGCTGCTTCTGCTATTCTGAAGTAGCATGTGAATTCATCCAGTGCACCTGTCATCCTGCTGTTCTGAGCTAAATCTGACCCTCAGCAACTGCCCTCACGGTTTGTGGAGAAGTGCAGCCGCCATGCAGTGTTATATGTTTTAGAGCCTCACAAGGAAACTTATAAAACTGCATCCCAATTCTTCTCTTACTGGAATTAAAAGTTACTATCTTAGGACAGGAAGTTTTTTTCACAGGAATAGTAATGTGAAGAAAGGTGTTCTAGAGGTGTCTGAAATCTAGATCTGAGATGCCTAAGACAGAGGCATATTGTCTTCTAAGATTTAATAAAGCCTCAGACATAAGAGGCATGTCTCCAGGCTTGGTGAGTTCACAAATGATGACTGTACTTCCAACTGAGTGATTTACCACCTGTAAGAACTGGTTGTTTGCAGAAGGGAAGGATTCTCCTTAGCCTCAAGCAGCTATTGTGTTTAAATATCAGAACTTAATTATACAAAGAATATAAACACTATGTACAGTACAAGCTAATATATCTCCATTGTAATATTCAGGATTATTCGAGCTCTCAAGTGTCCTTGACCAGGCAACTGGCTTCCAAACTCATTCTCCTTCTTTCTGTGGAAACCCAAGGAAACACACAGTGCATGAGGACAAGCCCACTAGCTCACCCAACAGCTGGGTTCCAAAGGCTGACATTAAACTCACGGAAACACTTTGTTACATTAATTGGAAGGAGCTCTTCTTGTTTGTTCATAGGAGGTTTCCTCTTGGTGACAGTTAACCTTGATTGTGACCCTGCCTGAACTATCAGACTCCTGTGAAGTGGATAGATTGGGAGAACGCTGACCTCATCAACCCAATGATGATTTTAGATTTGAATATTTTATTGAGAGATGGGTCCTGAATGGAGGAAAATGTTATGGAAGGAGCATAACCTTGGGAACTATATCTAGACACTAGCCTGTTTGCCTCAGGTTCTTCCCTACTGACTGCTTCCTTGATGTCATGAGCTGAGTGACTGTACTCTGCTTTCTCTTTCCACCATGATGTTTGGCCCTTGGCCTGAAATTCTAAGCCAAGACCAAACTCTCCATCATGTTATAATTTTTAGGTATTTTGTCCCAGTGCTGAGAAAGCTAAGCAAGGCACCAGCAGAGGTCATCCTTCCTATAATATATTTTGTTGTTGTTCTCCAAATCAGATATGATACACTGGACATCAGAGAGAACTGAATTGGTACAGCAAACATGAGACTGAGAACTTAGGGATATATTCCCAATGCCTGAAACAATAAATCCAAGAAACATATATATGTACCATCTTTCAAAAAGATAGTTAACTTTATTTGAATTTTAATGTACTACTTATATTTCCATTTTTGTTAAGAACAGCAAAAAATCTGTGGCTATTAAGAATGATTTATATCACAATACCTTAGTAAACAAAATATTTTATATTCCCTTTCATATGTCACAGGCTTTAAATGTAGAAAAATGTGTTATAATTGAAGCTCTGATTTAGTTTGCTTGTCAACTCTGATTTAACACTCAGGGAGCCTGCCAACTTTGCGTTAGCATGGAAAGTAACTTGCCTTGCAGCTATTTTCCGGTGAAAGAAATTAGAATGCAAATATCAGGTTTTCACCAGGAACAATATTATTTGAAATACTCTTCAGTTTTCAGGATCTCTTGGCTTATTAAAAATATGGTTTAAGGTGAATTGGCAAAAACATTTTAATTTTCTCAGTTCACTGATTCATATTAGTTTTATATTGAATTCCTTGATTTCTGATCTTATTATTCGCTAATTCAAATATTTGACCAGATTGTTAGTTTGTAGCTGTTGCTAATTTTGTTTGTTTGTTTGCGTTTTGTTTTAAAAGTTTTCAGTTCACAGCAAACTTGACTCACACACTGGGCTTGGGTTGGGTCCAGAGGGATCCAGCGAACACAGGGGAGCGCAGAAGCTCTCCCACACACATGCAGGGTCTGGGCTTGGGCTGCGTCTTGAGAGGTCCCAAGAGCTTGGCGGAAGTTCCACTCAAACGCTGGGCTTGGGCTGGGTCCAGAGGGATCCCTCACAGAAAACTTGAGATGAAAGAATTTTCCTATATATCTTACAACCCACACAGACATGTAGCCTCTCCCATCGACCCCTCAGAGAGATACATAAAAGTAATTAAGCTGTATTAGTCCCATTTTCAGTCTAGACTATCATTTTTATTAGACTTCCATCCTACATTTTATGGATGTGACAAAAAATATACATTTCCATCACCATAATGTTATACCCAGCAGTTTCACTGCCATAGACCTCCTTCACATTATGCCATATTTATCCCTCTGTCTTTCAACCACAAGAGTACATTAAGTGTCATTTTCCTGAATCTGCTTATTCTACAATATCATGTCATTGAAACAATATATTATGTAGCCCTTTGGGATTGACTTATTCCAATTATTATTATGATTTTAAAGTTCCTCCCAATCTTTCATGGGCTGACAATTTAGTTTTTATTAGAGCTAAATAGTATTCCATTGTCTGGGTACTTTAACATTTCTCCATTTATCCAATGAAGGGCATGTTGGTTGCTTCTAAACTTGGAATACTCCACATAAAGCTGCTATAAACATCTGTGTGCAGGCTTTATGTACTCATAGGTATTTAGCTCTTTGAAGGAGTTACAAAAGGAGAATGATTTTTTAATTATATGGTAAGATCATGTTCAGATTTTCTTTCTAGTTAGCATTAAATAAGGTTCTTTTCCCACATTTTTCAACAGCATATTTTTAATATTTTGTCAGTGTTACCTTGCATTTCCATACTGACCTGTGCTGTGTAGTATCTTTTCCTGTTTTTTTAGGGGTCCGGGGGGATTCAGATCAACTTTCTTTAATGAGGCTTTTCTGTTTACTTTTTTCTCTAATTCACAAATATAAATCAATTTTTAGTTATAATTTCTCAATAAGAATAATATACATATATTATCTTTAAATATACTTACTTCATTTAAACTTCAAAATACAATAAAATCAATAAGAATTAGCCAGCATAATTCCTAAATCTTTAATAGAAAGCATTCTCTTAATGTTGGTTAGTGCTAGTTTCTACAACTGTAATTTGTTTCAAAGAACTTAAAAGGGTCATCCAAATAGCTCAGTGGATTACAGTGCCTGCAAGCAGGCACAGGGGCCAGGGGTTTGATCCCCTGGCCTGCCTTGCTATCCCCACCCCCAGAGCGCACTGAGATGGCAATTCAGACTGGGCGTGGTGGCACACACCTGTAATCCAGCATTTGGGAGGCTGTAAACAGGACAATCATTACAAGTCCAACCTAGTAGTGAGACCCTGAACACCCTGTAAACCCTTCCCTAAAAATACAAAAAAAAAAAAGAAAAGAAAAGAAAAAAAAAAAGAACTTAGCATATAGCAGTTTCATTAACAGATACTGTCCTTTATTTTGAGTTAAATTGTGTGATTATATGCTACTTACTATAGAACATGAAACTTTGAGTTCTGGCACTTTGCTTTTTGAAAAATAGTACTTGTGTTTTAATAATAGAATGGTTTTAGAATAAGAATTTACAGAATGCCTTCTATTTGGACACTAATGGTCTCATGCTCATTTTAGGCATTTTAAAAATCATATATAGTGGTCAATACATCTTATAAGTTGAACTATATTACATATATATATATATATATGTACATTTTCAAATTGGAAACAATAATCTTGAAAATTCTAATGCATAAGAAATATTTTTATAATTAAATAATCCAAATACATTATATTTTATTTAATTCCATATCAAATCACAATACTGAAAGGTAATGTATTAAATTATTGCCAGTGGTATAATCAGAATCTTTAATTTAACATATTTAAATTGTATCTTGGATTTCAATTTAATCAAGCTAGCAAAAACAAACCCTAGGTATTGTGCTTTGGTTCAGTATTCCAAGCCTTATAGCAAGCTTCTAGTATCTGATAAAGCTACTTTCCTATCAGTAGGAGCTAACAGTTATCAGACACAGACAGTATTGTTTGTATTCTCAGTCATCTTGGATATGGTGTTTTCCTTGAATTCCCCTGAGTTAAAGTTGAAGGGAGAATTTGATCAAGTAACCAATCTTTGGACATCTGAGAAAATGTTGCATACTTTATGTTAGGCTTATCCTTTGTATTCTATGTGTTCTATTTGGGATATCTGCTTAGCATTTTTGTTGGGAATTTTTTATAGCTGCATCACACTATAATTGATATACAAAGAATTGCAATATAGAATGCTTATTATTTAATGAGTTGATGCATGAAGTATCACCAGAAAATACGTTAAATGTTTTAAAATTTTTAAATTTATTACAGTAAAGGGTACATTAACATTGATCCTCCTCAGAAGACCCCACTGTTCTTCGAACACACTTATCCCATCACTCTTTTTTATTTTGTATTTTAGGGAAGGGTTTACAGGGTGTTCAGGATCTCACTACTAGATTGGACTCATAGTGATCCACCTGTTTACAGCCTCCCAAGAGCTGGGATTACAAGCATGTGCCACCATGCCCAGTCTCAATTGCCATCTCGGAGTACCCCAGGGGCGAGACCAGCATGGCAGGCTGGGAGATTGAACCCCTAGCCCCTGTGCCTGCTTGTAGGCACTTTAATCTGCTGAGCTATTTGGCCGGCCCTATCTCATCATTCTTGCCACTTTCTAAAACAGTTCTTGAATTCCTCATTCATGGATGTCTTTAGTTGGGCTATGTGTTTGACAAAATGTCCTAAATCCTTTCAAAACATTTCTGTTTCTTCAGCAATTTGTCTTTGAAGAACAGCCAGAAGTCACACGGTGATGCACCCAGTGCACAAGATGGATGTGGGCACAACTTCATAGTTTTATGAAGCTCATTCCTTTGGATGGCACAGTCACTGTATTTTTAATCACACCTTATAAAGACTTGGAATGGGACTGCTAGAAATCCTTCAAAAGATGCTGAACATGTTGAGAAAAATGTGTACATAGAAAGTGGGAGGATCTTGGAGTGCATTAATGGCACTTATTTGATTGAAACATCAAATAAATTGTTGATAATCTCTTCATGCAAAATGCACGATACCAACTAGAAAATCCAGGTAACAGACATACCTGATATCTGTCATAAATTACTTTTGATATTTTTGTTCAAATCTTTGTATACGCATGTATGTCACAAGCTAAATTTTAGTTTTTAATATTTTTCTGCACATTTGAGTTTTAGTACATCACTGCAATAAATTCAAATTGTAAAATTTAAAATAATTTAATTAAATATCATTTGTTTATGCCAGGAGAATAGACATCATCAATGTGTTGAGGATTGTAGCTTATTTTTCTGTATTATCTTTGACCACAGATTTATTGATGTATGTATAAAAGTAATATTCACAATAATCATTTTTAAAGTTCTAAATGTAAGCATGAAGAAAAGATTCGAGCCAGTGAATAAGCAGGTTTAGAAAGGTAGGACTAACTGAAATACGTGACGCTACAGTACAAGTTCTCATATGTCCTGAGTCTTAATTGACCTTGGAAGGCTGGGGTCAAAATGTTGGCTTTCCTTGAAGCCCTCCTTTTTCCCTAATTTTGGTCTGCAAAAACGAAATATAAGAAGTAAAGCCATGCTGTTATGTTGAGCTGTAGGGGACTCAGGTCAACAATTTCTGACATTGCCAGTGAAGTGGAAGACCCAATACTATTATGGACTACTGGACTCTTCTAGAATACTTTGCTGAGTTGACACACCTATAATATTTAAATAACGGAACTAAACAAAAAAAGGGGATACAGAAGAATGTCCATTTTGTATCTGTGTATTTAAAATGGTTAGGATAGATATATAGTTACATTATCTTAATGAGTAGAAGGATTTGTTCTAATAGAGTTTGTAAATAAGATATCATGTCTGCATCTTGTACAACAATTAACCACTAGGAAGAATGTATGCACTGTGTTAATTTTTGAAATTGTCCTACCAATTTGGTTTGGAACTATCTTATTGCTATTTGTTTCTCAATAAAATTATGGAAGAATAAAATAAAATAAAATAAAATAATTATTTTATTAAAATAAGATAATCCAATGTAAAAAAAAAGACTAACTGAAATAAAGCAGAATTGCTACAACTAACCCGCAATTTTGACAAAATAATTATCTAGAGACCTTTGAACTGTAGTAAATCAGATGATCATTTACATCAGAAAGGATGACAGGCACTGTGTTCTTAGATACATAAATACTTTTCCTAGATACGAGTTCTAATTTTTTTCATCCAGTCTTCATAGCAGAAGAATTTATCAATGAGCAGACAATAAATTTAAGTATATTTTTTTTCAGTAAATGTTATTTGGAAATACAAGGCTATACCTTATCATCCCATGAGAGAAAACAACTGCATTTAAAAAATGTAATAGTCTCAAGCAATTTGCTATATATACAATTTTTGTGAGCTAGCTTGAGCCAAAATATACAATATAGAAAGGAAAATGCATATTTTTTCAAAGAATTCTTCCTTAACAATTTTCCTAACAAATCCACATAGGATTGAATTCAACTTCTTATTAAGATATGAAAAGTAGTCATTTGAATTATTTGACTTTGCTTTTTTCACTTTTAATTTTTTTGAAGAATAATAGTATGTGTTTGCAGTGAAAAACGATTTTATTCCTCTTGGGGAGGAGTAGGTACATGCATATAAAATGTCTTAATTTTTTTCCTCCCCTTCCCTTCTTCTTTCCCCCTTCCCTAAATCTCTTTTCCACCTTTATTTTTACAAATGATTTATATTCCTGTTTCCTGTCATCTATCTTATATTTTGATCTATTAATATTTTTTCTTCCTCATAAAAACTATGCCATATTTAATCTGGTGTGTCTCATTTATTTCATGTATATTATGGTCTCAAGGTCCTGCTGTTGTCTGACAAATGCCTCCACTTTACCTTCTTTATGGCACAGTAGTACTTGGCATATCTTACCAATTAAAGATCTGAAAAATATACAAACTAAACTTAGATTTACATTGCTATATTACAAAGAAATGTACCTACCTTTGGTAAAAGAATGGGAATTAGTGTCAGACTTCTACTTTGATCCCAGCACTAATATTAAAACATGGAAACCCGGGGCTGGGTGATCCTTTTGATACTTACTGACAATCTAGAGCTTAGTATTGAGCCCCGGAATCCATCACAGATCCAGACAAAATCCCACTACATCAATGAAAGAGACCTGTGTCCCAGCCTTTCCCAGCACCTGCCATATCCTTAGGGCAGTATGGCCTTCCAAGTATGGCTTTCACTTTGCTCATAAGCTTTAGTTGTGACATAGCATAGTGTCAGCCTTGGAGGCCAAGAAACTACTCATACCCGCCCCCCGCCCAAGATCTCAGGCACCACAGTTGTGGAAAGAGTTTATCTACTGAATTGGGGATGGAGTGGCAGATATAGATAAGAATAGGATTCAGCCTTGAAATCCCTTCCTAGGCTCACCTTGATGAAATCCAACCAAAACCATTGCTGGTAAATTGCCTGGACCTATCCTGGCATCAGTCAGACTTGTGTGGCCCTGGTGGGATGGACTTTTGTTCTGGCCTATAACACTCCTGGTCAGTGACAGCTGTCTCAGGACATGGATAGCCCATGGCATCAGGTAAGTTGTAACAGAGTGGACTATAGTGTCACCTCTGTAATGCACTGATATCAGCCAGCTGTGAAAACCAGGTGTGACAGCCTGAGATGGTCAAATTAGCTATGAGGTTGTTCAAGTCATGTCATGTTTGGTCCCTGTCCACTACAGGGAAGAAGAATTAGGTAGGCACAAGTCATTGCTTTGGAACCAAGCCCAGATCAGTGACAGTAAGGCTCTGGATTGAACAGAAGCTAAAACAGGAATTGGTAGCATAACATGGGCTAAAGACAAACCTTCTGAGCTAATAAAGCCCCAAGGACAGATTAGTCTTTCATCATCCAACCTAAACAAAATATTAATCTGGCCTTAGGTACACTCTATGGCTGAACTGGTAACAACTAACCAAGTACAGATCTGCAACAAAGGTGGATTTCCAGTGTCATTCATCACTAAAATAGTGGCAGTGACCTAAGGCTCAGAAAACATAAGGGGTGAGGGAGATGGTTCAGTGGAATAAGCACTTCTCTAGCAAGCACAAGGTCTGAGTTCAATCCCTGGTTCTGAAAAAAAAAAATAAAAAGAAAGAAAACGTAACAACCTATTTTAAGTTTCTGGGAACATAGGCAAAAACAAAATCAATTATCCCTGAATCTGCATGTCAGGGTATATCAACAAACATCAAAGTATTTAGGAAAGGGCATTCACATTGGAAAGGAGGATGTCATTTACTGCTATTTGCAAATTATATGATTCCTATAGGAAATGACAAGGACATTATTACTATAATGTAAAATGTTATCTCTTTCAGTTCAGCATGCATTAAGACTCTATGCTATATAGATATGATATCTATATACAAGTTTAAGTATCACATTTCTCATGTATAAGCAACCCCAAATATAAATAAATTATAGAGAAAAAGGAAATAGGATGATCAATCTTTTTTTCTTTTTTTGGCAGAACTCAGGCCCTTGTGCTGCCAGGGAAGCACTTATTCCATTGAGCCATCTCCCCCGCCCCATGAATGATCAATCTATTGCAAAAAGAAAGGAGACCAAGAAATAAAAGGGAACTGAACAAAGGATAAGATGAAAGTTAAGATGGGCCCTGTGCAAGTTCCAACTCCCACAATGAAGGTAATCATTATGCACTGCAAACATATACTAAACAGAAAAATAAATTTCAGTCCACTGAAAGAACCTGACAATGACAAAAATAAGAATGTAATAGAACTGATTATTAGCCAATGATTACTACTCTGAATTGTACTCCCTGAAAACTAACCAGTTATACCTTGGACAGGTAATTTCAGGTAACAATGTACTTAAGTTGATTAAATCAGTTCCCAGTGTTGGTAATCACTACAATAATAAACAAACTTGTACCCTGTAATTTTGTGCTTTCAAAATTATTGGTTACATTTATAAAATAAATTGCTGGAAGCAGAATTGATTTGTCCAAAAGATTTGAGTTTTAAAATAAGCTGAAGTCTGTACATTTTTATTGGAATATATGCACAATGTAATGTATATACATACACGTATTCATAGATATACACTAAACTTCCATATCTGAAAAAAATGATTAAATCATAAGTATCAAGTGAATGTAGTACTAATTTTATCCCAATTACATCTCTCCTTTGACATTTTAAAGGAAATTTAATAACAGAATGCCTGGCTTTGTGCAGGTAATTAAGAGCTCTAAGTTATTGCCTAAATCTCTTGCAAATAAATATTGTATTTTAACCAGTGAGATGTGAATTAATACCAGTATAATTTGAAATTGTATTTGATAATGAACTTCTGTGTCTTCTTTCTCTTTTACCCCTAAACATATACTAAAAATAGTAAAATCTAGAGGAATTGCCTCAGAGTTATTCACAAAAACCATAATTAAAAGATGGGATAGTTACTCTACTATCCCAAATCTGTGAGTTGTGAAGTAGACAAGAGCCATAACCAGAAGCTTACTGTATACATACTTTATGCTTGACTGATGGAAGAACAAAATCCACCAGTATTCAAATAATGTAATTGATTTCTATTACCCTTCCCACAATGTAGAGCTATTTCGTGAGACATCTGTTTTCACATTTCATTGTCCTCTTCCTATCTCATTCCGAGTCCACATCATCCACTTTACCATGTCTGTTTTCAAAAACAATGAATGTAGAAATCTTGTACTTATGTTTTTCAAATGAAGATTCAATCACAAAAAGATATATATGAATAAAAACATTCTTATATAAGAATATTCTGCTTTTACTTCTAAAATGACATCTTATGTATCTTTATATATTTTACATTTGTCATCCAAGAGCATAGCGAAATAAAACCTCTTTAAGTGGACTGGGATAATTTTCTTTTTTTGTGATTGCACAACAATCTTTGATTAAACATAATATATTCCGTTTGGCCATTTTCCTTATAATTACTACTCATATTTGCCCAGTTTGTTTTTTGCCATGCATAAAGGCTATGATAAATATGCATATATTCATAAAATTTTCAAGATATGCATTATTAAGCAAATGTGAGAACAGAATTTTTGTTGAAATGAATTTTGATAATTTGACTTCTGAAAGATTATAATGACTAATATTTCTATATGCACTGCATGACAATGAAATTTTGGCAACAGTTTAACTTACAAAAAATACTTTATATTAAATCCTTTTAACATTGAGAAGGCAAAAAGTAGTATTTTTATTAATTTCCTTTGCATATAATAATGCCAAAGATTTTTAAGTATATTTCATGTATAGTTATTTCATTTCATGCTTGTAAACACTGAAAGTTCATATGCATAAATTATTTTTATTGGATGATTTGTAGGTCTATTAATACTTTGTATAGATTGTTTAAATAAACATGCATATATAGAAGCACATATTTGTCTTTCTTCACGTGTGTTTTTACTAAATGGCTATATTTATATTCTTATTTTTATGTGATATCTTTTAAACATTCAATTATAATATTTTGTAAAAATATCTTTTTTATACTTTCTTAGTTTCTAAAATTATTCAGATGAACCATACTTGAAATAATCATGCGATCTAGACTGTCTTGTTATTCATTCTATTATTTTCGGGTCTAAAATTTATATATTATATATATATATGTTTGTGTATATATATAATTTTTCAATATGTTCAGTATAAAATTCATTATTTTTCAAAAACAATCAGAATATTTTTATTTTGCACTATAAGTGTACAATTTTATTTTCTTCTAAATATTCACTTTGAGCGTGAATTAATATTTTCTTCAGAGTCATTAAGCTAGTATGTTTTATATGTCAAATTCTCATACATAGAACAATATGTTTTCAAGTTCTCCATTCCTAATATTTTTCTAATTTATGTGTTAATAATAACATAGTAATTTTTAATTGTTCTGAAACAATGTAGGAAACATTAATTTTTCATGTCAGTTATGACTTTAAAATTGTCACTCACAAAAATACATTGAGCAAACAATAAGTGGAAGATTTTGCCCTGGATAAATACCTTCATTTGCAAAGCGCTAAATATTGCTGTTACAAATTATTGGATAAAGTTTAACAAGCACTATAATATCAGCAAAGAGTTATGGCTTCCTAAAATGAAAGAAGAAAGGAGAAAGAAAGAAGGGACAAAGTTAGGAAGGAAGGAAGGAAGGAAGGAAGGAAGGAAGGAAGGAAGGAAGGGACGGAGGGAGGGAGGGAGGGAGGGAGGGAGGGAGGGAGGAATATGGGAAGACAACACTCAAAGATGAGAAAAAAAATAAAAGAACGTTGTCTTTCTGAATATGACACAATGGAACACAAACTTAAGGAATTTGATTATTGTTAGGTGTGTTGAAGAAAATTTAGTGGAAATCCGGACCAGAATGATTGCCTGTCAACTATGACATTTGTGCATTATTGCAGTAGATGCACGAGACGCAAGTTCGTGGGACCCTTTGAACAGTGACATGTAAGTCAGCTTCCCATGGAAAAAGAGTCCTCAGGGTTCCTTCCTCTGTGAAAAAAAAAGAGTAGAAACTCCATATCGGAGAGCTTTTCTTTTTCTTTTTTGCAGTACAGGGAATTGAACTTAGGATTCTGCACTTGCCAGGCAGCTGCTTTTACCACTGAGCTATCTCCCCAGTCCAAACTGCATGAATATAACAGTTTATTTTTCCTTTAAGCTCTCAGTGGGAGAAAAATTAATAGATCAGTGCTAACTCAAAGCCCCAATTGGGGCTTTGGACTCAAGTGATGTAGTAGTTATGAAACATAAATTTATACTACCAGTGTGGAATTTGTCAAGGAAATGTACAGGTACAATGACTCTGGATTAGTGATACATCGGAGTTTCCTAACTCACCAAAAGTCACTGGGAGGGATTAATTTCTCTTCAAAAGCTCCATGTTTTTCCACAGGACTAGATTTGGGCCATATCTCACATATAAAAAGATAAAGGTGAGTTGCTATGAGGACCTAGTTTAACAGGATGCTATAGATATTTGCAAAGCAGCTAACTTAATTTATCACTCAAATATAAAACCTAGCATAAGCTAAAGATGATTCTCATTAAAAACACAAATGTGTGTTTTCAAAATTATTTTTATGGATTTTTCTGCATCAATTGAGATGACCATGTGGTTTTTGAATTTGGCTCTATTGATATAGTGTATTACATTTATAGATTTGCATATATTGAAACACCTTGCATCCCTGGGATGAATTCTACCTGGTCAGGGTGTATAATCTTGACGATTTGCTGTATTCTATTTGCTAGGATTTTATTGAGGATTTAGCATCTACGTTCATGAGTGAGACTGGCCTGCAGTTCTATTTCTTAGTTGCATCTTTCCCTAGTTTTGATATCAGTATAATACTTGCCTCCAGGAATGATTTTTGGGAGGATTGCTTCCTTTTCAATTTCATTGAAGATTTTGACGAGTATTGGGATTATATCTTCTGCAAATTTCTTATATAATTCAGCTGTGAATCCATCAAGACCTGGACTTTTCTTTGTCAGTAGTTTTTTTTTTTTATTACATTTTGTATTTCATTAGCTGTTACTGGGTTATTGAAAGAGTTCTTATATCTTCTTGATTCAGTTTTGGTTATTTGTACTTTTCTATGAATCTGTGCATTTCTTCTGTGTCTTCTATACTGTGAGAGTAAAGATTCTCAAAGTAGCTATTAGAGCCACTATGGAAACCACTCTGAAGGTTCCTCAATAATGACAGAATGAATGAATGATAGAGCTACTGTTTGATCCAGCTATACCACTCCTTGGTCTGAAGGAATTAAGAGTCAGCATACCATAAAATCTCTTACAGATTCATGTTTGCTATGGCACAATTCACAACAGCCAAGACATAAACCCAGCCTAGGTTCTCATTAACAGATGAATGGATAAAGTATGAATGCATATATATATATATATATTTATAAATATATATATATATTTCATAGAGGTATGAAATTTTGTGATTTGCAGAAAAGTGGACATAATTGGAAAGTATCAGTCAAGCAAGTGGGAAAGTGGATGATACTGGAACTCATCAGGTCAACAAGAATAAGCCTGTTTGAAAAAGGCAAGTATGAATGTTTTCCCTAATATGTGAAATTTTAAAAGATGACATGAAAGTAAAAGGGAGACTATTATTAGACAAAATGAAGGAAATGGGGAAGGGTGCTAATCTAGGGAATGGATACTGTCAAAATATAGGCATTAAAAGCAAATGTTTTACAAAATTAATAGAAACTAAACATGGAAAAATTCACTTAGGAAATTAAAAGTAAAACAAGTTTATTGAAGTCTTTTCTAAATACTACAAATTACAAAATAAAAAATAAGCTTATTAAAGTTTTGTTTTTAAAAGTCTAAAAAAACCCACAAACAACAAAACTCTAAAATTATTTTTATGGCTTGTTTGCTGTCCCTTGACTCAACCACAGATAGGATATTCTGTACCTTCCACAAGTAGATCTATCAGTAAATGTTAAAACATGCATTGCCATCAATTACATTTTTACTGCAGATATAATTATGTTTAATAGAGAGTTTCTTTTAATAAACTGGAGGATAAAGTGGCTCTATAATAAGATTGTATGCATCATGGCCTTCAATATCAAGTCACGACATTTCAAGCATCAGCTGAACCATGTCTACTATTCTACTTTTGCCAAATTCATAATTTTACAAAATGGCAGGAGAATTATTGCATAATTTTATAGTGTCATGATCTCACAAGTGTATTTATCACTGCTCTAAATGATGTTTTGTAGATACTTCCCTTTACAACTGCAGGAATGTTAAAAGAAACCTGTGCAATCCCAGGGACTGCCGTGCTGGCTCCACCCTGGGGAGTGCTGAGATGGCAATTGAGACTGGGTGTGGTGGTGCATGCCTGTAATCCCAGAATTTGGGAGATTGTAAATAGGAGAATCTCTACATGTCTGATATAGTAGTGAGGCCCGGAACACCCTGTAGAACTTTCCCTATAATACAGAAAAAAAAAGAAAGAATTGAAGTTTTCATGAAACAAAAAAATAAGTAAAAGAAATGAGTTTGTAAAGAAAAAATTGCCAGTACTTTCAGTATTATAAACATCTAGCTACAGCATATAAAATATGTGTTGATAAATACAAAGAATTAAATATCTTAAAATAAGTTTAGTGGAATATAAACATATCCATCTCAGAAATTTTCCCCCCAGCAATAAATACCTACAAACCTAAATAATATGTTTGTGCTATCTCAAAAAATTATTGTAAGACCTATATATTTTTTAAAAATTGTCTATATAGAGAGTTTGAAAGATTAGTAACAATGAAAACTAATAATATGTTTTTATTACGATTTCATCCATTTTAACAATTTGTGTATATAATTATTTTTTTCCGAACCAGGGATTGAACTCAGGCCCTTGTGCTTGCCAGTGAAGCGCTTATTCTACTGAGCCATCTCCCCAGGCGCTATATATGTAAATTCTGATTTTAAATATTAGTCTTTATTTTGGATACAATTATGTTATGTTTTATATATAATCTGAAAGAAGGGAAAAACAATTTAAAACTTTTGTTTGTTATACTGCTGGGAATTAATCCCATGACCTTCCCACTGCAATATATTGTTAACCATTTTGTTAAATTTTGAGGCAGGACTCCTCTCAGTCACTAGATTGCCCAGGGTCGGCTCACACTTCTAATCTCACCGCCTTAGCCTACCAGCATGCTGGACAATGGTTGTGAGCTATTGCATGGAGTTCAAAAGAATTTTTGGCATGGTATTGAAAATGGGAAATTGTGCTTTGTGAAGTTAAGACAGAGTAATTTTCCATGTTCTTCCAGTATATAAAGGAGAAAGCCATCAGGTGTGCATGTGATACAAACATAAGATGATGAGAAGGTGAGAAGACCTCCAACTGGTTATGAACTTCAAGATCTAAAGGATGACTTTTTGATTTCTTGATTGGATGTTGTCCCACTTTTCTTTGATTGTAATGGGATATCTCCCAAACCTTTGTGAGGACTGTGCCATACAGCAGAAAGTTTGCAGCGTTCATCTGTGTTAGAAGTTATAGAATCCACAGCACCATCACCACTACACTCTAATGTGTCCTTGGAAATTATGTGAGGAGTGCAGGCCTCCACGTGATGTAGCAGTTATGAAGCATCCATCCTCCACTCCTCTAGAGGGAAGTTAGAAGAGGTCAAAAGGACAAATAGAATTTTTACCACTGCCAGCAGTAACAAACTACTTTTACCATATCGATATCAGGGAAAGAAACTCCTAGCCTGCTAGATGTCAGTACAACTCTATATTCTTTAAAATTGGAGAATGAATTTTAGGAATGATGGAAGTTAAAAGCGGAATGCATGCAGTCCATGAAATAAAGCTTGTATCTGAGAGACAGAGGGATACAGAAAGATCTGCTGAGGACCTCGCTCTTTCTCTGGATTTTTATCGAGGACATCCTCAACATGAGGTGGGTCCAAGGTGGCAAACATGGGAAATCGCAAGGTGAGCATGATGTGGGACAAAACTGTGGTCAATCAATTAGATTATGAAGATAATTGTTCAGATAAAATGAACTAAAATGAGATCAAATGGGGAAGCAATTCACTTAGCAAGCAAGCGTGAATATAGAACAGGTGCTTCTCCTGAAGGGGAGTTGAGTTAGTAGCTCTTTCTGGGTTTTTCAAGGTGATATCTATTTAGAATATAAAGCCCTGATGTTTATCCTTAGGAATTGTGAGGGTGCATTTGTTTTATCTTTCTCTTGAGGTCTGGTCCACAACAGAGGTGCCAATCTCTCCCTTTTTTGTAAGGTATCCCATCATCTTCACCGGCTCTTTCAAGGGGTTAGTCCTGCATGACTGCCTTCTTATCTAACCTAGTTGTCTATACCAATATTGTAAACAAAAGCTACCCTGGGGTATTAAAAACTCACTTCTATTAATTCTTTTTTTTTTTTTTCAGAACCGGGGATTGAACTCAGGCCCTTGCGCTTACCAGGCAGGCGCTTATTCTACTGAGCCATCTCCCCAGACCCACTTCTATTAATTCTGTCCGGGATAGGATCAGTAAAGAGGCAAGCTACTATCCCTTGGTGCCATCAGGCGTTGAATAAGGAACTTGGACTATTACCCCAAAGTGATAGTTATGAGGAAAACCTTTCTGAGGTAGCAGTCTGAGTGTTGCAGTGGTACAGTGGTTACTATACTGCAGAGAAATTAGTGTTTAAAAAAGAGCCAAAAAGTAAGAGATTTTAAAAATACAGATTTTTGTCTCATAGTACTTGAAATACCCAGGTTCCATCCAAATAGTATGTGCTATACCAGGAATTAGAGTGATACCTATCTGAAAGAAAAAAAAATAAGATTAATAGATGCCAATATGAGAGATGTAGGATTTTAGGACAATGATTGAAAAGCTGATTTATTAAAAATACTTTAATGGGTAGATTAGTGAACTTTCCATCGCTGGGACAAAGTACTGATATCATGAACATAATACTCTTTTGCTGGTTCCCAAAAGGATCGTCTCCATCTCATATACAAGGTGTATTTAGTTCAGCCCCAAGAGTTACCAAAGTCTTACCACATTCAGCACTGCTCAAAAGTCCAAAGTTCAAGGTCTCCTGTGAGACTTGTGGCAAACTCTTAGACGTGAGCTTCCATAAAAATACAAGTAAAAATAAAGTGAAATAGTTCCAACATACAATGTCATAGGATGTATTTCTCTATTTAAAGGGGAAGAAATAAGGCAATCCACCGCTCTTGCATCCTGTATTTCTCCAGAAGTAACACTGCTTGGACAATGTGAAGGTCTGCTGCCATTGTGCGTTGCAGTCAGGTACCTTGGGACCATGGCTAGCGTGGCCTCTGAGTGTCTCTGGATAGCTGAACTCAAACATGTACTTCCCTATGTAGCCCTGAGTGAACAGGAAGCATACTGAATCTTATGAAGTAATTTTAAAACTAGAGAGGAAATGTGTTTTTTTTTTCTTTCAGCTTTGCATTGCATTGGTTTCAGTAGGTCATATGCTGATTTCATGACCTGATTATATGTATGAGTTTTGAATTGCAAATTATGGGAATATAGAACAGATTTTAGTTGTTGCTAGTGTTTAATGACAGTAAGGAAGAAAGCTGTGTTACAAAAGGCCCATATTTCATAAGTGACTCTTCTTGTAATAATGGGAATATTTGGAATTTTGACAATATTAATGTCATTGTTGTAGTTTTGTAAGATGTAATCACTGGGCAAAATTCATTCTCCTATGAATTTACAATTACCTCAATATAAAATTATTTTTAAAGTAAAATAAAATATTTGTTTGAATTTTTATTAAGGATACATAAGTTTAAGTAAAGCACATATAAAAAGCTTCATGTGAATAAGGATTTCATTTACATATCCACAGTTCCTAGCACATGACATCTGTTAAAGAAAATATAAATGATCTTGTCATTTTTTCTTTCAATCTTTTATTTATTTACTATTTGGTACAGAGACTTACTAACTATACAGCTCAGACTTGCAGTAATCCTCCTGTATGTGCTGCCCCAGCCTGGGATTAGAGGCATGTACCACCACACCAGGTTTCAGTGGCTGGCACTGTATGCAGTACCAGGGATCTAGCCCAGGTCCTTGCGCTTGCCAGTCAGATGTTTAGACCACAGAGCTATCTCCCAATCCCAGTCTGGTTGTCTTTAAATCTATTGAATGCAAAAACTTAAAATATGTTTCTCAGTGCTAATGAAGATATATAGAAAGTACAATTGAGAGTTAGGACCAATGCAAAATTCAGTAAACTTGTACTAATTAGGTATTTAGAAAATTAAGATTTGAGGTGTCTTTATTTTCTTATTGTTGTTCTTCCTTTCTATAATTACTTATACTTTATAATTTTTTAGTATTCAGCATATTTTAATTACAGTAAAATTTCCTTCTAGCTTTATTTTAATGAATTGAGTTGTGCCAGGCAGTCATTCTATTAGGTCTTACTTTTTATTAGTTATTATATACTCGAGGTTATCTACTAATTTGTTGGTTAAATAAATCTAGGAAATTACTTTCTTTTAAAAATAATCATCACAACTCTTGCAAAAATGCAAATGAATTAAGAAGTAGAATTTAATTTATTGCATAATGATATTTTCACTGGAAAAAAGGACTTTGAGCTTTATAAAGAAACCACCTTCACTATAAATTTGTCCTCCACAGAAGGGTTTAACTTTTTAAACTTAGGTTTCTAGACTTAAAGATAGAAAAACTCAATGTCATTGCCATGTGACTTCAACAATGATAGATGATAGTATTAGTTAAGTCACTATTTCTCTTCTTCTTCTACACAAAGTTCAGGGTCTCACTACTAGATTGGACTCATGTTAATTCGTCTGTTTACAGCCTCCCAAGAGCTGGGATTACAGGTGAGCGCCACCTCGCTGGGTCTCAATTGCCATCTCAGAGTGCCCCAGGGGCGGGGCCGGCATGGCAGGCCTGGGGGATCAAACCCCAAGCTCCTGTACCTGCTTGCAAGCTCTTTAATCCGCTGATCTATTTGGCAGCCCCTTAAGTCACTATTTGTAATACCATATTATGTAGATTATATGGTTGGAAAGGCAGTCATAGAAAGCATCGAACTGATACCACATTAATTTCTGGTCGCATTTCATGGCATTGGATTGCTAACCTCATCCCCTACATAGGAAATTTCTGAATTAACAATGGGTTAAAAGTGGCCAAATGAGCACAATATCTATTGGAAATAGATATTTCAAGATATACATCCAAGCATCACAGACTATTTTTTTTCACAGACTTTATCATCATTAGACAAGTATTATAGGTCATCTGCCAAATATATATGGTAGATTTCTAATAGGGAAGAACTCTGATCTCGAAAGTTGATATCCTGAGAGAAATGAAGAGATTTTCAAAAAATCATAATTGCAACATTTATCATAGTATGTTATTTCAGAATTATACTATTGCAAAATAATTATTTTATTTATTTATTTATTTATTTATTTATTTATTTATTTATGGAACTGCGGATTGAACTCAGGCCCTTGCACTTGCCAGGCAAGTGCTTTTCCTACTGAGCTATCTTCCCGGCCGCAGTAAATATTTTAATAAAGAAAATAAACTCATACATTCAGAATGTGATAGAACAAATCTGTTTCCTAGAAAGCTCAGAAAAAATTTAAATTTATGCCATATTGAATTTAGGTATAACATACAAGTTACTAAATATTATTTTTCATTAAAATACATGAAGTAAAATTATGATAATGATGTATAGTTTTTGAATCACACATATCTAATGTTATGGATTTTGCACATTTTTTTCTTGATTGCTATTAAGTATCAGAACCCAAGAGCATAAAATATAATACCTGCTTTTGACTATGCATATTCACTGTAGAGAAACAGGGGAGAGAAGCAATCATATGAAAAAATTCAAGTCAAAAGGCATTTGTGAATTATTCATTAAACCATTACTATATTCAACATTGCATTTTGTAAATGATTGCACTCTTTTTCTCAGGAAGTGGTCAATTTTATGCAACTTTATGAAATGGTCAGCTTTTAAAACTCTACAATAGCTATGTATAAACTATTTTAATAAGTGATGCTACATTTTTTAAAAATAAAAGAAGTCTTAGACATATTACAGTCTTTACCATATTAAAATATATGACCATAGAGACTATTCAAGAAGAAAATATAGTAAAATGTATGTGAGTGAAATAAAAGAGAAAATCATTCTCTTTTAAAGCAAAGAGAACTGACTATAGAAACCTGACAATATGACAAGATAGATACAAGAAGTATCTTTTGCTCCAGAGAATTAGTTCTACTGCAAAGACAAGAAAGCCTTTGTCTAATACAAATAAAATTGGAGCCAAAAACTCACTCATATCACTATCCTTCAAGGAAGCACAATGTCAACTGTCATTCAGCCCAGGCCCCAGTTTATAAGCAAAATTTGGATATGGAAATTAGCAATTGCATGTTTTTGTCTTTGTTGGGTTTTAGTAAGGAAAAAGAAAAGACCAAGGTGACTAACTACCCAAACTTTTCCTTGTACTTCTCAAAAATATCAAAATGGGGACTGGGGAGATGGCTCAGGAGAATAAGCACTTGCCTGGCAAGCGCAAGGGCCTGAGTTCAATCCCAATTCCGGAAAAAAAAAAAAAAAAAAGCAAAATGGTTTATTGATACTAATTATTGTGATTACTTAGAGAAAAAAAAAAAGACCATTTGTCCATGAAAGATCTTCAAACAGATACCATGAGTCCAGACAAACCTTTGTAAAACAGACCTCAATATATTTCTAAGGCTTTGGATGTATCTTGAAAATGATAAGCCACTTACCTATCTTTTAGTAAATTTATGTCAATAAATACAAAAATGAACAAACTAGTCCATCTGTGTCCTTGGAATAAAGAAAGCATTTGTGTGGTGATGACAACCTCTTCTGCGTGCAAGAAGAACTTCATTTTATGAAGGTATTTAGCGAGCTTCCGCTAAATGAAATAATGCAAGATGTTTATTATTTTAGCATCTGCTCCTATGTTCTCTTAGCTACTCAACCAGAAATTCATATTAGCGTGAAAAGTCATTTGATTGTTTTGTCTTCTAGTTGCATATATAAGCTGTTTCTTTTTAGCACATTGTGCTTTTTGAAACCAACAAATACTGTAAAGAAAGAAGTGAGTTTTATGAATTAAGAGTATATGAATAAAATAAAATGGATATTAACAAAAATTTTGAGCTGTGTTTTATTAATATTGATATAGTTATTAATTCTCTTCTATATTTGAAATAATTTAATGTGGCTGTTAGGAATTAATTTTGCATTTCCTCTCATGTAACCAGGAGTGAAAGAAAAAAGTGAATGTTTACAGTTCATATTATTGTGTGAGGAATACATAGTAAACAAGCAGTGCAAGTGTTTATTTGGAGACCTTAACCCAGAATATTATCTTGTCAATAAAGATTGTTTTATTACCATGATGAATTATGACAATTGAGGTACATCTCATATAATATCTAACATATTTCGTACATATGTACCTGCATATTTCTGATAAGGCTTTATGAAATTCACATCTTTCCCAATCAATCACATAGTATATACTGAATAGAGAACTGTAGAAAAATAAAGTATTGAATGAAATGAACTGTAATTAACAGGAGTAGTATAGGTGTTGGCATTTATTTATTTATTTTTTCATTTCTGCATTTGGTACAGGGTCTCACTATACAGCTCGGGCTCGTAATGATCCTCCTATTTTCAGCCTCCCCAGTACTGGGATTACAGGTGTGGACCACCATGCCCAGACTCAGTCACAGGCTCAGCACACCCTGGGGATAGGGACAGTTTGGCATGCAGACCGGGGTTTGAACCCTGGTCCCTGTGCTTACCAAAGCAGGTGCTTAGTCCACTGAGCTATCTTACTGGTTCTAGGTGTAACATTTAGTAGTCTCCCTTTAAAAACAGAAGCAATAACAAGATGAGGCAATGAAGATGTCATGTGAAAATACAAAGTGTGTTTTGCAAGTTGGGAGCCACACTGAGTTAACCTGAATTTTTAGAGGCTAGCTTTAAGGATTCCAGGAACATGGATCCATATCAATCTAGTCCACTCCTCAGGGCCCTGTATGCCAGTTGGTTGCTAAAATTTTGCATATTACCTTGGTTTATAAAGGTTTTCCCTTCCTGTGGGGGAAGGAAGAGCATTGACCTTAACATATTAACCAAATGATGTTTTACTTTATACTCTCTTAACCTCAGATACTACACTTTTTTAATTATAGATGTTTTCATATTACTTTGATCCTACCATACTTATAAATATTTCACCTAGAAGATGATGTCACTAAAGAAGAAAATAATGTTTGAGTGAAAACAAGAGAGACTTTCAATATGCAGAGAGTTATAACACTCTTATGCAGAGAGATGACTTTCAGTATGAAGAGTGTTAACTTGGAGTAAAAGGTAATTTAAAAGCTGGGAATTGGACATACTGACATGTAGATAATGATAAAGCCGTCTTCTGTCACTGATTAAACCAATGAGCTATGCACACTCATAATATTCTCATCTATAATGACTATTTAATCAGAAAGTCATACCAATTTTATCACATAAAAACATAAATACGTAAAAATCTATTTAATATAGGTAGAAAAGAGCAGGAATTTCAAAATTATCATTTCATTAGCATGTTTATCACACTGCATAATTGACATATAATGACCAAGCCAGAATAATAATGACCAACTCTAAATTTTTCTCATTGAAAGAATTTATATTTTGTAGTACAAAGACCACCTCAAGGTGCATCCAGATTAGAGCAAGCCAAAAGCTCCAGTCAGTTTTAGGAATCTAGGTAATTATTTTAGGCTCGTGAATACTGTTGAATTTTACAATTTGCTTCACTGGTCCCCAAAGGTCCCTATGATGAGATCTCTTGTTTTAAACAGTCTGTGAGCCAAGCATTTTCAATTGCCGAAGAACAATACATTAAAACAAGGCTGACAAGAGTTTCCAGTGACCCTGAGAGCACATCAAAATACAAAATCAAAGAAGATAAAGAGAGATAATTTGGGTAATAGAACAAGTCCGTCCAAACTCCCAAGCAGGGTGCTTGTGTTTTTATTCAGTTTCATTTTGGTAATGGAAAAAAAGGCTTAAGGCAAACACATAAAGCTGACGCATATGTTTCTTTTAGGTCAAATCCATACCTACTTAACTATCTGCCCTATGAGCTCAACCTAAACTTCAAACATCAATTATTTTACTTTTTGGTCAATATCACTGTGCCTCTCAAACTATAAAACCCATTAACTCTCCATGTGGTAAACAATCAAAATTATAATCTAAAATGACATTTTAAAAATGTTCTGAAATAATAAACCAAAACTCCTTAAATATGATTGGAGGGTTAATTCTTAGAAATCCTCTTCTAATTTACTGAAAAGTTTTTTTTTTACACCTATAATATATTTTGTACTCAATGAAAAACTCAAATAAGGAGAGGCAAAAGAAAGAAGTAATGGATAAGATAAAACTGTTTCCTATCTTTGTCATTTTTTGTATATAAATCTTGAAAACAGACAAAAAATTGTCTTGTAAAATTCATTACTGATTCTTAA
Source organism: Octodon degus (assembly GCF_000260255.1). Classification (NCBI taxonomy): domain Eukaryota; kingdom Metazoa; phylum Chordata; class Mammalia; order Rodentia; family Octodontidae; genus Octodon; species Octodon degus. The sequence goes on along the minus strand of NW_004524967.1, from coordinate 82,774 downwards.
AAGGTTATTATTAGTAAGAAGTTAACATTGAATATAACCTGAAATTTGTTTCATACTATAATGCTGTATCCTGCTCATATATAGATATTATTAGTTTTATTTTTTACTTTTAAGGAGACTAAAAAATAGTAAAAAAACAAATAGAAATGATAGAGAAAGGAGAAAAGAAAGATGGAAGGGGTATACTGAATAATTTTACTGCTGATTTCCCCTGGTCTATTGAAATGAGCAATAGTTAATTCTTAATTTCCTCTCTCCTTGCTAAGTTTTATGACTTTTTTTTGACCAATTTTACATGTTGATATCTGGTAATCTGAACAACAAACTTGAAGACAACAAAATGCAATAGAATGTCCATTATAGAATTCCTGCCATTTTGTTTTTAAATCACAAAAATTGCTATTTCAGGTAAGCTATCGACTGTTTCTCATAGTAGGAAGCAAAAGGAAAATGCATGTGGAGTCCTCTGCATTTTGAAAGTGTTGATTTCAGTCCTCGTTGGAATGGTAATCTGACATTTGAGTCAAATTCATTTCTTTCAATTGCTTTGCTTCAGACTTTAATTCTTAAAAGACAGTTTTTCAAGTAACCACATTAAAAATCTCCAGAGCTCAGGAAACCTAACATAATCTAGTTCTCTGTATCTACCACTGGACAAGGCCAGGTCATTCATCATATTTCTAATTCCAATACTCCAGTAGGAAACATTTTGCTCCATGCAAAGACTACTTAATACAACTGAATATGACACATGTTCACGTTTATTGAGACAAACTGACATTCTAATGAGTCTAACTAGGAGCATGTAGGTTAATTATTGGAAAAATTGTGCTACACCACAATGAAGGACTGTCTTCCATGATCAATCATGGAAAGTCCTTTCTAATTGTTTTCATATTACAACTACCCACTATCCTAGCAAGTATCTTTTGCTATATTTCTGTCTCTTAAGTCCTCACAGATATCTACCAGCACAAAATATTTTTACTTTATTTTATAGGAATCAATTCACTATTTGTGTGCATGTGTGTCTGTGTGTGCTTAATTTTTATATATAAGATGGTTAATAATATTGTTTTCTATTATTTTCAGGGTCAGGTAAAGAAATTCTTGGAAAGTCCAAATTAACTGTCCATTATTCAGACATAATGGATGAAAAATGTATCAATACTTCATTAATTTTGTTGTTCTGCAATTTTAAAATGTATGTTTCACACAGTAGGTATCTTTAAGCTATATTTATGATCTGTCTTTCTTGTTGAACATTATGAACACATTATGAACAGCCTTAAACTGTCTCTATATAAGGTATTTGTGATATGCTTTTACGACCTATTGTTATGTCTCCCTCATTCTTTTATGCTTTTTAAATAGTTTTCTAGTTGTTTTTGCTTATTTGCTGATGTGAATCAAGTTCAGAACCATTTTTCAATATTTAATGTAAGGTACCCAAATGTATTTATTTAGATTTATTATTATATTTATTATTTGATTTATGACAAATGGATCCTTTAAACAATATTCAGCATTCACGTTCAGGACAATGTTATGTGTCTTCACTTTAAAAATACTCAATTCATAATAATTTAAAATTTATAAAAATTTAAAAAATAAAATTATGAAAAAATGTCTGTAATCTTTTAACCAAGATTTAGGTATTGCTAAGATTTTCTCTTTCTTCAATACTGTTAAGATTTGAATACTTTAAAATTTGCTTTATAATTTTCTAATGCTGTCCTCTAAATGTTTTTCTCTGAATTACTTGAATGTAACACATCATAGCCCTTTACCTCTAAATCTTTCATTTTGTATTACCTAAGAACAGAGTTATTATCTTACATGACCACGGTAAATTATTTGCTTCTTACAGTAATATGGTCATAATCCTTTTAATTTAATTTACTATCCATATTCCTTTTACCATGGTTGACCTAATAATGTTCTTAACAGCATTTTTCCCCTTCAAGCTAGGTCCGAATGGGGATACAAATTGGGTAAAATTTTCATGACTTTAACTTGGAGTTTGAGAAGATTTCCACTATTTATCTGTTTTTACATCAATATTTTTGAAAAGTAAATTTTGCCCTTTTAAATGGGATTTCCTTCATTGGGAGTTTGCCTAATTTTTGTTACTAAGATTAGATTAAAATTATTTACTTAGTGTGTTAGTTATTTGTGTGTGTGCATGTGTGTGTGTGTGTGTGTGTGTGTGTGTGTGTGTGTATGTGTGTGTGTGTGTCTCAGACAAAATGCCCAACACCCAAAATTAAAGGGCAAAAGGCTTATTTAGCTTGAAGTTTGTAGAGGTTTTAGTCCATAGTAAGCTGGCTCCAAGGCAGGGTGACTCGGCAGAGGGGCATTATAAGGAATAGTTTTTGGTGCCCACAAGGTAGCAAGAGCTACAAGAGACCTCAGTGGCATCTTTCTGCCTTTTTAATTTTATTTGAACTACCAGGATTAGGGCAGTACTAAACTAATCAATGGACTTACTTAGTAATCACAAACCCTCAATGCCAGCATTACACCATAAATAATTCACACACTCTAGATACCACTGAAAAAGCCCACCTATGTTCACATGAGGCTTTATGGGCACACTTAGATACAAATCACACTTGCAGTGAAAACACTGAAGCAATTGATATTATGCCCTTCAAAGTGTATCACATCTGAAGGCCTTTATTTCTATATGTGATGATTTCATCTTTATAGTCTGATTTTTCTCCCTTCTACCTAGTCATGGACCAAGGAGAGATACTGAATGAATTCAACCATCTTCTTCCACACCAAAACCCCTCCATGAATGAGACTTCTAATGCAATTACAGTACCCATGGTAAATTTGAGTCACCTTAAGGCAGTGATGATGAACATGCTAGAGAACAATTACCCAAGCTACAACCCAGAACCCACTTATTTGTTGAAGAGTACTAACACTCCAAGTAAACCAGAATACTGAGATTTTGGTTAAGAGAAAGCAACTCATATTTTAGTGTATTTTGTCTTAAAAGAAAAACAAATAACATACATGCCACAGGCTCACCACCATTGCTTTAATGCATTCTATTACAAGTAAGGTTCCTCTTTTCATATTATCCAGACAGCCTCAGGAGGTTCTACTTTCCATTTGTTTTAAACGTATACTGTATATAAATTATACTGGTACATTGTGACTGATTTGATTATTGGAAAGTTTTTTGACTGGATTTAATGATAATCCCCTATTATTTTAAAGGCTTTATTAATTAATATTATTACTATTATTTCAGAAATAACATTTCAAGTTCATCTTGCGTTTACATGCTCAACTCATGAAGTCAGCCATTTTTCTAAGAAAATCTGGTTACAGTATTTTTGTTACTAGTGCATTTTTATTATGGCCACTTCAGAAACTAGATGTAAACACACACACAATACACGTATGTGTGTGCAGACACACAATGTGCATACACATAGATAAGTATGAATATACATATACCTAGTTTAGAAATCATGGCACATGCATACACATGTCTACAGCAATACAATTCACAACAGGTAAATTGTGAAAACAGCTTATATTTCCATCAACAGATAAATGAATAAGCAAAATACAGTATATACCATGAATATTGTTCAACTATAGAGGAGAGTGATTTGAATCAATCGTAAAAATTACATGGAACTTAAGAATATAATATGAAGTGAAACAAATGATTAAGTATGGCATTGCTTCATTTATATGAGAAATCCAAAATATAAATCACCTAAAAAGCAAAATAAAGGACAGATAGGAAACAGAGCTGTTCACTTTTTGGAGGCCGAGAAGGGGACCATGAAAGAGGTTAGAGTTGAGTGTTGGGGTTGGGCTATTAAAACTTATAAAGATGTTATATCTGTGTTACACATATATGTGATACATAAACCAATTCCACCAAATGAATCTAATTATTATGTATAAAATTATGCAGGCATATACTAGAAAAAATTTAAAATATGTCTTGATTTTTTGAAAATATAGATTATAATAATAGATAATCTAGTTAGGCATGACTTGGGAGGCAGGGGCAGGAGAATTGCTATGCCCCAATAATACTTTTCAGTATGACAGAACAAAGGAACAAGAATTTTATCTGTAATATTCCAATGCATAAATTATAAATGTGAGTAAATAAGTATCCAACCAGAAATATATCATAAGGAAGTCAGGAGCACTGTATACATCGCATTTTAGAAGGAATAATGATGTTTAATAATTTCTTTCCCAATTTTACACTTTTCCCCTTATACATATTACTTAAGCATATTCAACAAGAATCATTGATAGAGTTTCAGTTTTCTCTCACCCTCTTCTTATTCTAGGATATGGTGAGTTTCATAACAATTTTCTGGAATGTTGCTTTCTATGAGTCTCAATGGATCAAAAGTGTTCCAATTTTGGAGTACAGGAAGAAGGTAGTGATTTATTCAAGACTTCTATCTTTTTTTAATAGATAGATTGTATGAGGGAAACAGCTGAATGGAAACTTTCATCGATGATAGCCTTTAAAATTATATTTATTGAGATCTATTTTCTGGATCATTGGTACTTTTAAGTTATTTTGTTCAATTCTTACACCTAGCTTTAAAAATACACCTTATAAAGCCATACACAATGGATACATGATCAATATAATAGTCCAGGGTCTTGTACAAGCTTTGATTATTTCATATTTAGTGTGCCCCATCCTCAGGCAGGTGTGACACTCGTCACTGCTTTAGATGATTTGCATACATAAATATGTACAGTGAGCCTACTCACGATTAAAAGTTAAAAATCACTGATTTTCCCCTGAAATTTTGGATTTCCCATAACACAGAAGATGGCTTCTCAAAGTACTGTTTGAAATCTTTTAAGCAAAGGATTAAAAACATTTTTCTATTAATCAGGAAAATGAAGCTATGCAGTATGGTGGATAGCTAAATATTGGTGACCTCTGAAGTCACAGAAACATGAGCATAAAGATTATTTTTTTATTTTAGTTTTCACAGGTAAGCCACTTAACTATAATACATTTCATCTGATTTTCTGTACAAAGGAGAAACTAAGAATAATTACCTCATATGTACTTATAAGAATAACTTTAGTCACTTAACGAATCACCACTTATTATCAAAAGTTGACAAAAGCAATGATTCTCCTTCTGATGAGTACTATTGAACAATGTAGTAGAGGTTGTACCATTAGACTGTTTGGAAATAATTTAGTTACACAGTTCAAAACAATACATAAAACAAGAATGAAGAATTTAAGAACCTATAAATTGGTAGCAAAGAATTAAATAATGGGGTTTAGCAATTATGAAATATGAAAAAAGAGTGCCAGCAAGGTAGCTCACCAGACTAAACACCTGCTTAGGTAAGCACAGGGCCCAGGGTCCCATCCTCCACACCCTTTGCTTCACGGGACCTGCCCAGGATGCTCTGAATAGACCAATGAGACAGGGCGTGGTGGTGTGTGCCTGTAATCCCAGCAATGGGGAGGCTGACTAGAGTCAGGAGGATCACTAGAGTCCGAGCTGCATAGTGCGACCCTGTACCAAATACATTAAAAAAGAAAAATATTAAAGAAAGAAATAATTTGGTATTAATTTAACAATGTATATGTAATGCCTATTTTCAGAAAAGTACATCATATTTTACAGTTGAATAAATAGACACAACTATGTTTGTGAAGTGGACATTTTAACATCTAAATTGGGGTAGTTACTTCTTCATAAAGTGTACCATTTAATTCAATTCCAAAAAATTGCAGACATCTTCAGAAATTAAAAAGTAAAACATGGGTATATATGTGATAAAGTAAAAAGTAGCTATAACTGCTCTGAAAATCAGAACCAGGAGAAAAATATTTATTAATTTTAATAATTTCCATACTGTAAGGGTAAGTGAGTCATAGCATTTTTATGGTAGTATAAAATTTGACAAATAAACAAACAGAACACAATAACTAGCCAGAAAGGAAAATTCACACTTTTATGGTCATTCTATTCTTGAAAAGGTGTCAGTGCAATCCTGTTATAAAGGAAACATTATTTTCAACCAGTGATATTGAAATAACTTGATAGTTATAAAAAAGAAAAAGCCAACTCCTCAATATATGAAAATATTCAATTCAAGACAGCAATTTATGTAAGCATAAAATATAAAAACAGGATTTTAGATATAAGGTAAATATATAAGAACATTTTCATGACTTGTGCACAGTTACAGTTTATAAACATGTCACAGAAACAATAATTTATGTATATGACAATATAATAGTAATCATGAACTGCTGGACAGAATGCCAGACTCCCACATTTTATGGGAGGAAAATGTTAATTTGGCTCCCAAGATTCAGGGAACACTGTCTAGGTTGGCTGGTTGCAAGGCAAGAGCATCCTGGTGGAAGGCCATAGTGCACTACATAGCTCACAGCAGCCAGGACGCAGACCCACAGCCCAAGAGGAAAGGGGAGGGGCCATGCATTCAACGCATGATCACACCCTCATCACCTAAAGGCACTTGAGGAGCAGGCTTTCCTCATCTGCTAGGTGTTTCTTAATCCAACGCATTTCACATATGACAACAGCAGTCATGAATATCTTACATTAAAAACTCAAGATGAAAAATCTGATTACTAAAGTGATATTTGGAAAGTTAGTAAATAAAGCACACACCAAGAAAGAAAATATCTCTCCCCAGAAGACACACTGCGTGTGTGTGTGTGTGTGTGTGTGTGTGTGTGTGTACATACACCTGCACATATTTTAGTAAAGATGCTTTGTTGAATGATAAAGTACATACATGACTGTGGTCCCATAAGGTTTTATCACCTACATTAGGTTCAGGAGGTACATTCTATGATATTTGTACGAGGATGAAATAGCCTAGCATGCATTTAATGCATAAAGAATTCAACAACTCAATTATAAAATTACAAAGTCCTCTATTTTAAAATAGCCAGGCAAGTGTTTATTCTACTGCGCTATCTCCGCAGGCCCTACATTGTGTATAAATGCTGTTTTTGCAGAGCTTGCCTTACTTTAGTACGAATTTGATAATTATACCTATGTCAGAAATTTTACAATACATATTTAAATATTTGCTTTTACATTTATGTTTCAAAGAACTTTTAAATTATAAACAAAATTTATGAGTTACATTTATCATTACTAAATATTTGCCAGTTTGTGTTTGGGTATTGTGGTACATATGTGTAATTCTAGCACTCTGGGAGACTGAGGCAGAAGATTACAAATCTGAGTCCAGCTGGGACAATTTAAGGGCTTAGAGAAGTCCCCAGCATTTTTTAAAGGCTAGCTCAGTGTAAATGTTTTGGGCTCAATTTTTAGAAGCATTTCTAAAAATTTCTGTGTTTTCCAGCTTGCTAATAATTTATTTTTCACTTGAAGAAATTTTATCAACATTTCCTATTGTGTACATTCATTAGAAACTGATTCTCTTTTATGTGTTTAGGAAAAAATATTGTCTTTAATTTTCTTTTGTCTCTAATTTTTGAAGTATAATTTATTGGGTAGAAAATTCTGAGTTAACAATTGGAGTTTTAATTTTTCTTTCAATGCTTTAAAGATGTCATTACATGGAATTCAGTGTGTGTGTGTGTATGTGTGTGTGTGTGTAAGAATCTGAAGTTTTTCTCCTGTACATAAATGTTTTTATGATTTTTAATTGTTATATTTTTCAGCAGTTTAATTACTGTGTATGAATCTAAGTACAGTTTTATTTTACATTTATTTCCTTGAGATGTTTGAAGTTATATTTTCATCAGGTTTGGGAAATATTTACATGTATTTCTTAAAATATTTCTTTATGCTCTACCTCATTCACTTTTCTTTGTAGATTTCAGTTACATAATATGTGGATGCCTCTAATATTTCAAAACAGTTCAGTGAGATGATGTACACATTTATCTTTTCTTTTCTCTGTGCTTCATTTAGATACTTATTTTTTATCATTTGATGGCTAAAGTTTAATCTGGTTTTATATACTTTCAGTGCTTTTTAAAATTTTATGCATTATGTTCATGCCTTGTATTTCTCAACATTCCATTTATTTTCTATTTTACATCTTCTTTTTCTCTGTATTCACATATTTTTGTATCAAGTGTTTGAAGAAATGTAGGTTTCTTAAAATATATTGAAACTAAAAATCTAAGTATTTGTAAGAAGGGAACATACACACTCTTTAGAATAATAACAATGTTCTGATATTTCTAGATTTGGAGGGAAGGCCTGCATGAGGGAGAAGAATTTTTCTGAGAATTTCAAAAAAAGAATTTCATTTTGTATTTATGTAGTAATTCAAAAGCAGTAATATATTTGTTGTATTTTTCCTGGCTTTGGTAAAACATTTTACAATGTATTAGTATAAAGAGACTCCAGAAATATATTAAATTAATAATAATGGAAATAGTTACACAAGAGACTGACCTGAAAGGAAAAGCAACCAATAATTCTTTTTTTCTTTTTCTTTTCTTTTTTATTTTATTTTATTTTTTTTTTGGTCAAAGTACTGCAATCTAGTTCAGGCTAGCTTTGAACTCTGTGTAGTCCCAGCTGGCCATGAACTTCCAGCGATGCTCCGTCCTCAGCCTTCTCAGTACTGGGACTGTAGGCATGTATAAGCAGGCGAAGGTAGGTCTCAATTTTTGAATGAAATATTTAAAAGTTGTGAACTTAAATTTCAGCATGAGAGATGCATGTAGAGTACTATGCAGATTATCTGGGTAAAGGTAATAAGGATTAAATAAAAGATTTGCTAATTGCAACTTAAGGATTTCTAAAATTGAGATATAGAGAAAATATTTAAGGCTATAACTATCTTAGTTGTAGTCTTTCTCGCGTAATAAATGAAAAAGTTTGAAGATTAATACATTCCTTGACATCTAAAGGAACAACTTCTAAAGTTTAAAATAATACATTTTTACTGTTTAATTTAAAATATATATTATGTTTTTATACACACATGAATTAGATAGATTTGCATAAAGGAAATTCATTTTAGAGATTAGAACATTTGATAGATATTATTACCGTTAACTGTTAAAAATTTATAAAACCATTCATTGGAATATTACTCAACTTATAAAATTTTATAAATCACTTATGCATAGAGTAGAGAAATTCAAGATATCAGGATAGTTTCCCTTGAATATAGTTCAATTACTTAAAAGAACTATTATAGCACCAACAATGATGCCTTAAAATATCCAAATTTTGCCAAATTCAGGAACATTTTATGATACTTATCTGAAATCATCATGAGAGTACATGGTTAAGACTCAGAATTATCTCATATTGAAGATTCCAATCTGTTAGACCCAGATTTAATATGCATTCAGATTTAATATCAGTTAATGGGAAGAGAGATGTCAATTGATAGGAAA
>NW_004524967.1:60832-73071 GCF_000260255.1 Octodon degus | reverse complement strand
TTTTTTCACTCCCAAGATTAGATACCATTATTCCTTTTCTCTAGGTGAGCTTGTACACCTGTCAAACATACTACGTAGCCAACAGGAAAATACCACAAGAGAGTGAATGCTACTTGCACATTATAATCTCTAAAATTTGTCATTTAACACATGAATATCACAAAGAGAAAGAACAGATTCTATTTAGTAAAGTATATCAGAGTACAAAATGCTGTAGAAAATTAAAACACATTTGTGCCTATAAAATCCATGTATCTGCTTGTGTTCTTGTGTTCATGGGTAAAATTTTAATATACTAATGAAAATCAACTATTAAACTGTGAACGCCATCTGGTGGAGAGACCTACTACCACTGTATTGTGCTGTGCCCCTTACCCTCCCAAGCCAATTCCTTAGCTTTTTGTAGTTTTCCTTTTCAAATCATGGTGCTGTCCTGATATACTCCAACTATAAATAAAGATGTTTTCACTTAGAGATATATCTTGAAATACAGGGCTCCAGACGGAGCTTCCCAAATTGTTATTTCCTCTTATCTGTGTTCTAATCAATGTTATTTTGCTACTTTCAAAAGTAGCTATTCCCCCAATTTTTTTTAAGTTTGAATATTTTAATACCAAATGTAAAAAAATTATAAGAAAATAAAAGCCTAGTAACCAATGCTTGTCATTATTTCAAATAGGCAGGACATTGTTCTTTTTTGTAACACCTTATTGTCTGCGATGGAGCCTGGAAGCTGGTTAGTGTACGAGAGGGCACCTCCCAAAGAGGCAGATGCTGCGCAGACGCAGGGTGCAGACTGTCTGGCCAGGCATTTTTAAGAAAGACTCGAAATCCAAGACTTACACACAAGCATGATATTAAGAAATTAGTGGTGTGCAAGTGGATTCTTTTCTTATTGGCAGAAGATAATATAAAATAACAAAATAACCATTCATGCATCAGAAACTATTTTCTATAAGTAAGTACTGTTCTAGAATTGGTACTAAGACTGGTATTTGCATCTTTCTGATATTACTTATGTCAACTAACAGTGCTGTTACTTGGACATAATATAATCTGCCTCCAATACAGAGATAATCTGATCTTACTCAAACGTGAGGTCAGGCATTCTTTTGCTTCCTTCACACCGCAGTGGTCCATCAAGCACATAACAAGTAAAGAATGTATTGTGGATTCATGAATGGCAAGCTCCAATATGAAAGTCACCCAAAATTTTATAAATATTACCCAGGAATTGTTCTTAAAAGATAATGCAACATTAAACGTATAAATACATTATTCATTTTTGCATTTTTTATTGATTTGTGTCATGAATTGACTGAATAACATCTACATAACTACATATAAGAAGATTTTTCACATATGTATTTAACATTTTTATTTCTTAAGCTGAGAAGGTGTATTTCAGTTGCCCATTTTTAGATTGGATCTTTGAATTTAGAGGGTCTGAGTTTTTCAATTCTCTATATATTCTGGTTAGAAATCTCTTGTCTGAGTACCATTTGGCTAAAAAAATTCCCCACTCTGTGGGTTTTTTTCACTCGGTTGGTGGTTTCTTTTAATGTGAAAAAGCTTTTTAATAAGATGAGATCCAAGTTGTTGATGAAAATATTTCACATTTAGTTTGAGATTTTTCCTGAACTGTTTTCCTACAACTATGTCTACAGGTTTCTACCTATTTTCTCTTCCAGTGATTTAGTGTTTATGATTTAATATTTAGATCTTTAATGAATTTGACTTTGGTTCAGTGAATGATGATAAACATGCGTGGAGCTTCATTCTTTAGCATGTGCACAGATAGCTTTTCGTGTGCCATTTATTAAACAGGGTGTCTTTCTTCCAGGGAACATATTTGGCTCTTTTTTCAAAGATAAGAGGGCTCTGTGTGTTTACAGTTGTGTTTGCCTCTTTAATCTTCCACTGATCCTCAGATATGTTTTTTGTTTTGACCAGTAACATACTGATTTTATGACAGTAGCTTTATGAAAATGTGTTCAAAATCATTAGTCATTTGAGAAATTCAAATTAAAACAACACTTATATTTCATCTCACTCCAATAAGAATGGTTATCATCAAGAAATCAACCAATAACAAATGATGGAGGTGTTGAGGGAAAAAAAGTAACCCTTTTTTACTGTTCATGGGAGTGCAGACTGTTGCAATCTCTGTCAAATCATTGTGGAGATGCCTCCACAAAGTAGAATTAGAACTCTCATTTGACCTAGTTATTTCCCTTCTGGGAATCTTCCCAGAATAATTAAAAACATCATAGCATGGCAATACATGTGCACCCATGTTTATAGCAGCACAACTGTCATAGCTAACTCTTGAAAACAATTCAAATGTCCACCAACTGAAAAATGTTTAAAAAAACATGTGGAATTTTTATACAATGGAATACTACTTGGTTACAAAGAAGGATAAACTTGATACTTTTATAGGTAAATGGCTAAAACTTGAAACCATAGTCATAGGTGAAAAAGATCAGACTTAACTGTGTAAACATCACATTTCCTCCCTGCTGTGAGAAATTGTACGATAGATACTGTGATAGAAGTAATTACTTAAAAAAGAAAAGGGGGCCAATGAGATAGCTCAGCAGACTTAGCACTTGCTTAGGCAAATACAGGGCCCAGGGCTGGATCCCTGGCACCACTTGCCATGCTGACCAAACCTGAGTGCGCTGAGCTGGCCACTGAGACTAGGTGTGCTGATGTACACCTGTAATCCCAGTGCTGAGGAGGCTGAAGGCAGGAGGATTACTAAGAGTCCTAGCTGTGTAGAGAGACCCTGCACCAAATGCATAAAAAAGGAAAAAGGAAGTAGCTAGGGGGAAGGGGGAAAGAAAGGATGAGAAAAGGCACAAGACGCAAGGTAGCCATACTGTCATTATCTCTTAGTTCACTGAGAAGGAAGTTTCGTGTTAATCTCAATTGCAGAATTTTTATTTTCATTTCTTATTTTCTGAGTAACTTTTCGAGATGACAATATGCAATATATTAATTTTTATTATTCTCCTCTATTATTATTCTCCTATTATTTTGTTAAGAAATTCTTTTATACAGTTCTTCATATATATATATATATATATATATATATATGCAGAGTTGGCATCTATACTACACTTTTATGAAGAAAATTTCAAGCACGTACAAAAGCAAACAGAGTAGTATAACAAATTGACAAACACTTGCGACCCCAGTGTAATGGTTCAGACTGATGACATATGATTGGTTTGGCTCTCTTACTCATTTTCTGTCCTCAATGCTCTTACCACATTTAATCACTACAAATTTTATAGCATATTTATAAGAAGGTAAGAATTTAAAACAGAATAACCACTGTATCATTGTCATACAAAAATACTAGATGTCTCATTAATATTTTCAAATTTCAAAAAATGTTTAACTTTCTGTATTACACATTCCTTACACACACACACACACACACACACACATACACACACACACACGTTCAGTTAATTTATTTGAGTCAGAATCAAATTAAACTCTGCACATCATAATTTGCCTTAAGTCTCATTTAATGATAGGTTTCTCCCTCTCTTTCTCTCTCTGTCTCCTTTGCCCACATTCCTCTGAGACTTATTCACTAAAGACATTGGGTCAGATAGGCAAGGAGAATAGGAGAAGGTGAGAGGATAAGGGGAAGGAAATTATTTGAAAGTGTGCAATAAATGCTCTAGGCATGTGTGAATTCCCCAAAAGGAATGCAAATGGTAATGAACTGAAAAGATGCACCTATAAAAAAATTAAAAATAATATTGGATCTCTTGTTCTGTAATTTAAGTCTGGACTTTTCCTAATTACTTTCATCTTCTGTTTTTACCATCTTCTACACTCTGTATTTTATATAAACTGAGAATTAGATGTGAATGCGATTTCATACATTTGAGTTTAGAGAATATTTTGAGAAATAAATTTTTGGCTGACTATTTAACTTTCTCTCAGTGACTACTTCTATTTAGATAATCTTTATCTTAATTTTTTTAGATTCTTATGTCAAATTAAAACAGAAATAATTGAAATAATGCATTTTTAAGGAGCCCTTAATGTAACTGTAATCAAGCCAACATTTGTATACTTATTTAGTGTAGATTATGTTAATATTTAATGCTTATTTTTAGCCATTATATTGATTGAAAAATGATTATAATATATCTGAAAAAGAAACATTAAGGAGGGGTTGGGGAGATAGCTCAGAAGCATAAGCTTCTGATGACATATGATTGGTTTGGCTCTCTTACTCTTTTTCTGTCCTCGATGCTCTTACCACATTTAATCACTACAAGTTTTATAGCATATTTATAAGAAGGTAAGAATTTAAACAGAATAACTACTCATTGTCATACAAAAATACTAGATGGCAAATTCATGGTCCCAAGTTTGATATCTGATACCAAAAAAAATCACAAAACATTAAAAAATGATAAAAATGTGGGACCATGCAAAAAATGATGGCTATGGAGAAAAGTGTTTGATTTTATAAAACATCTAAGCTAATATCTCCTTAATTAAAGGATATTTGTTTAGTAAAGTTTGGAAAGAATTATAAGCCTTGGGTTATACATTTTGTGGAAGTCACTCATTAAAAATAAGTTTTGTGTCCATAAAATTTTACTCTTTGGAAATTTGCTCATCTTTTTATGAGAAAACCAGCTCCATCCTCACACCAGACCCTACGCCCAGACCCCTTATAGTCCTGTTCAATTGTTGCATTGTCATTTGCTCTGTGTAGTAACTCATATGTCATACATATCACCTACTGCAATACTTTTGGGGGGGAAGATGTATGCTCTGATTATTTACTATAATCATATAGGATCACACATTACCAGCACTTTTGTGAAGTCAGGTATTTACCAGCAGAACAAGCAAGAACAGCATTCAGACCCTGGAAATAATGGACGAGGTCTTTTTCTCTCTCTTTGTTTCTCTCTCTCTCTCTCTCTCTCTCTCTCTCTCTCTCTCTCTCTAATTCTTTCTTTCTGTGTCAGCTAATCTATCAGTGTCCTGAGGCCACATAAATGGTCAGTGTTGTTTAAACTCTCCAGAATGGGGTTACTCTCATAGATCTGATATTTAGAAATAAAATCCTACTTTTGCTCACTTATTTTGTCTGCAGAAGGTGAGAAGACACTTCATTATGTTTACACGGAGCTTTTGGGCTATGATACAGATATTACAGAGGTTAATTAAAGCCTGATAAGTGGGCTGGTGAGATGGCTCAGTGGTCTAAAGCACCTACTTAGAACAAGCTTAGCAAAGCACAGGACCGCGGTTCAATCCCCAGCACCACATGCCAGCCAGCCCCGCCCCCTGGTGGGCTGAGCTGGTCACACACACACACACACACACACACACACACACACACACACAGAGCCTGATAAGCACTTTCAAAGTTTCAAGTGTGATACGAGACTATATTCTAAGCCCATTTTAATGAGTCAATTTTTACATGATCAACAAAATCACAAATGCTGCTGGAATGGAGAAATGTTTTAGATTCATGTTTATGTGTTTTCCAAGTTACAATTTCCCTGGCTTGACGACCTGTCTTTTCTAATGTCTGTGATAAAGACCAAAGAATTGAGAGAAAGACATTATGTGATGATTCTTTCAAAATTAATTCTAGCTAAACCACACCAAATACAAACTGTAATGGTGTTCCCAGAGAGCAAATATAGAGCCATCACACAACATAACAGCATAGGATTTTTAGGTGGTTAGTCATTGACGTTGAGTCAAGATACCAAAAATATAAAAAGAAAAGTTATAAATTACCTCATGGTTTTAAAAGCAATTAGTAATTTATCATGCAAAATTATATGTATATATATATATATACATATACATATGCATACATAAGCAATTTTTCTGAAATGCGTGTATGTTAATATTATGCCTAAAATATTGAAACACTAGAAGAGATAGACTAAAGTCTGCTGGTTCTATATAAAATGGATATCTCAGCGACTGTGCTCAGTGTTACATTTAGGATTTCATAATTGTAGGAGATAATATTGAGATTAGAACTCAGTGGTGACACTACAAGTATGGAGGGGAAATGACATTAAAGTTTGGAGCTAAGAGTACTTTAGAGAATACAAAGCACAAGATTTTATGGATGTTAATGATAAAATACTTTCTGGGAAACACCTACCAGACAGGAAGATCTTCTATTTGTAACTTCGTGACTGTCAATGGGAAACAGCTGTTTGAGTCTAGAAGAAAAGTTACAGTGATACTACTGCAAGAGAATGTATATTGTGTTGAAAGCAGGGTTTGGGGAAAAATAGCACAAAAGAGTTAAATACTTGGAAAATCAATAGACTTTTTCTTTCCCTCATTTTTCCCCCTCAGTCTTGCTCTCACTCTCTTCTTTTTTCCTTTCTTCTTTTATATTTATTTATTTATTTATTTATTTATTTATTTTTTGCGGAACCGGGGATTGAACTCAGAGCCTTGCGCTTGCCAGGGAAGTGCTTATTCCACTGAGCCATCTCCCCAGCCCCCTTCCTTTCTTTTAGTACTGTGGATTGAACTCAGGCCTTCTCACTGAGCTAGCTCTACCCTAATTCCTATTTATGTATTTATTTTTAAGGTTAGGAAGATTTATTAGAGGAAAAGAATAGGGACTAACAACAGGTATGCATCATTATGCCCTGATAAGATAATAATTCTTAAAATACACACTCAAGTGATAATCCAGTTGTAGTACCGCTATTCATTATACCTTTTTAATTAAAGGACATAATTCAAAATAAAGCAATGCTTCTCATTTGGTGGTTTGTACTAAATGACCTGTGCATATAGGCCCACTGAAAATGACTATGTTCTGAAAGCCCAAAGAGGACTTCTAAACAAAGAAAAAGGGAGAGACTGATCATTTAATAAGCAATTATTAATGTGATGTCTACTCCCCATCTATTCAAGTAATTGATTTCCTTCAGAATGTGTCATGGAGACACAACTGAATAAAATACAAATTTCAATTTGCTACTGATTTTTACTACAATCATTTGTAACACAATATAAGCCAATACTCTTTTAAAATCAATGAAGTTATCACTCTCTGGACCTGTCAATACTGAAGAAATGATAGTATTTGTTATTTATATCTGATACCATTGAGTCATGAATAGTTGTAACAGTATTGACACTAGCTCTTCCACACAAATTAACAATAACAATGGGACCAAAAGTAAATTTTTGGAGATATTCTAAATGTCCATATTTAAATCATTTCACTTTTTTTTGCCTTTTTACAGAACTCTAATTCTTATATTGCAATATATTCACTGAATTAATAAAAATTCAAATATAACATTAAAATTGGATTTGGAAAGTGTTTTAATTTCCTGTGTGCTATAGTTCATGGCAAACTTTCATACATGTCAATAATCCTGAAACAGACACTTTAGCCAGCAAATTCTCTAAGGCAGACTTTGTACTCCACATAATATAGAAGGAGCCTATGGGGAATTTCAGAATAGAAAACAGAATTTATCTGTCATTGCTGTTTTCTTAGGGAACTGGCATCTTTGTAAATTTAAGACCTGATGAATGCCTTACTTTCCTCCAAAGTTAGAATTTTATGTAAGTGTATATCTAGTGTCTTTTAGCCTTATCCCATGTATTATAAAAAGAATAAACTTGAGTAAAATGGATACAATATGTTGAAAATACTCATATTCAAAATTTACACATCACTCTTTATTGAAAAAAAAACAATTGCAGCAAAATGCTAACAAAAATGCCAATTTAGTACTTAAAACCTTAGCACATAGACTAAGAATCAACACAAAGACATCGGACACCAAGGGCTTACATACAATGTAGTTTGAATTCAACTTCTGACCTCACAAATAAAGACAAATAGTGGACTCACTGTGCTCTGTTAACCCATATTTTTAAAGAAAGTCATATTTCTTTAAAGCTGTCTTATGTAAAACAATGGAAATTTAGTATGCACTTTAAGTTAATCTCTCTATAATAATTTCTTTTCTTCAATAACATCACACAAAGTTCTCTAATTTTCACAAAACACATCATTAATTTGTCCTGATGTGAATATTACGTTCATGAAAGAAAAGTCAGAATAAGCAATTAAGAATTTGAAAAGGGGGCCAGGGAGATGGCTTAGTGGAATAAGCGCTTCCCTGGCAAGCGCAAGGACCTGAGTTCAATCCCCGGTTCCAAAAAAAAAAAAAAAAAAAAAAAAAAAATTTGAAAAGGGTATTTGCTTCAGCATTATTTGTTTTTGGTTTTCTCTACATTCCTTTTTATACAAATAATTATTTCTATTTTTATAATGCAATCTGATTCTTACTATTCTCTTACTCTAATTTTTTTCTTAAAGACTATGTTTGGTCAAAGATGAAGACCTTGCTTCTTGCCATTTTCATGTACTTACAGCACCTAAATCTCTTGTCTTCCATTGTCATGAGTTTTTCCTCTTTCCTTCAATCTGCCTTCCCTCTTCTTTTTCCCTTTTTAACTCTCTTCCCTTTGTTCTTTATTTCTTCCACTTGCCCTTCTCATTCCCTGTCTGTTTCCATCTTTCTTTTCCTCTTATCCTATGCCTCTCTCCTACCTTTTCTCTTCTTCCTCCCACTCCTGTCTCACTCATTCCCTCCTTTTGATTCCCACTCTTCCTTCCTATCAGCTTGCCCTCCCCCATCCTTCCCTTCTTTCCTTCATTTTTATAATGTGTGTGTTTTGGGGAATTTGTCTTTATTTTGCCTTTCTACTTTTAATTCTTATCAATACATGCTTATAATAATTCAATTCATCATTGGTAATGTATAATATAGTATAATATACATATACATACACAAAATATATCTCAATTCTTTTTTTCACCCTTTTCTCCATCATCCCTTCCCACTCTATACATTTTGTAGTCTCTTTCCTATTTGCAAAAGATCTATTTCCAATTGTCTTCCTATTTCCAGTTATCTAATTTGCTTTGTTCATTTTTTATATTTTGGGCTTCTCCTATAAAAGAAATCATCCTACATCTAACCTTGTTCATCTGATTTACTGCACTTAACATTATGGTTCCAAGGTGTATTCTTTTACAGAAAATGACACAAGTCTATAATATTTTTTGTCACAGTAGTACTATGTTGTATATACATGTCAGACTTTATTTATCCATTCATCACTTGAAGTATTTATAGACCTTGCTAAAATTTAGATATTATAAATTCTGTAGTCAAGGCCATTCATGCATGTATCAGTGTCCTATAATGTCTGGGTCTTTTGGAAATTTCAATAAAGGAAAGTAGAAAGGAATTTCTACTTTTAATGTTTTAAGGTATATGCTTATTAATTTTCATAGTGGTTGTTCTAGTTTAAATTACAACCAACATTTGTTATAGCTTGGTTTAGTGATAATGGCTATTTTGCTTGTGTAAGATAGCACCTCAGTATTATTTTAATTTTCATTTCTCTAATGACCAGTGATGTTGAACATTTATACATGCAATTATTGGTCATTTATGCTCCATTTCAGTTGCCCATCTTTTGATTCAGTGTATTTTTGGGGGGTCTAATATTTTTGTGTTCTTCACGTATTTCAGATATTAGTCCACTGTCTGAGGAGTAACTCTCAAAAATTTTTCCCTTTATATAGGTGGTCTCTTTACTCTGTTGGTTCTTTCCTTTGCTATTCAGGACTTTAATTTATATGAACCCATTATTTCATTTTTGGTGCTTTTTCATCCTTTTTTTTAAAAATGTATTTGGTTGTTACAGGGTTTCAATACACAGCTCAGACTCACAGTGATCCTCCTGCTTTCAGCCTCCCCAGCTCCAGGACTACAGGTGTGCACCACCAAACCTGGATTCTGGCCCTGTCAGCCAGCCCTGGTGGAGGAGCTGGCGCAGCATGTGATTCCAGGGATCGAACTGTAGTCCCTGAGCTTGCCTAAGCAGGCACTTTAATCTGCTGAGCTATCTCGCAGGCCCAGTATTTTTCTTATACAATCAGGGTTCTGCTCAGAAACTCTACTTCTAGGTGTGTGTTCAAATGTTTTACTTTATCTTCCAGCTGAATTTTTTTGTTTTAATATTTAGATCTTCTATCTATTTTGATTTTCATTTAGTAGATGGAAAGAGGTATAGTTCTAGATTCAGTCCTCAGCATATGGAAAGCTAGTTTTCCTAGAGCTGTATATGCTGAACTTTAAAGAGGTTATCTTTCCTTAAGCATGCTTTTGATCCTTTTGTCAAAGGCAAAGTACCTGAGTATGTCCACAGTTGTATTTTTATCCTCCATGCTGTTCCATTGATCTACATGTTTCTTTTGTAATCAATACCATGTTGTTTTTATCATTGCAGGGTTGCAATATAGCTTTAATTTCAGAATTGCGATGTCCTCTGCTTTCTCCTGATGGCTGAAACTGCTTTTGCTATTCTAAGACTATTATGGAACTCCTAAAACCTTCCTGGAAGCTATCACTACCCTATTTATAAAAACAAGAAGGGACCCATCAAAAAAGAAAACTATAACAATTTCATGAAGAAATAGAAAATGAAAAATCCTCAGCAAGGTACTGGCAAATAGAAAGCAACAAACCATAAAAGATATGCATAATGAGCAAGTGGAGTCCATCTCCGGAATGCCAGGATGATTCAACACTTACAAATCATTAAATGTAATACATCACATAAATAGAGGCAAGAACACAAATCACATGACTATCTACGAAGTTGCAGAAAACAGCTTCTGACAATATCCAACATTTCTCCATCTTTTCTTTTCTATTTTAGGGAAGCATCTACAGAGTGTTCAGGGTCTCACTATTAGATCAGACTCGTAGTGATCCGCCTGTTTACGGCCTCGCAAGAGCTAAGGTTACAGATGCGTACCACCATGCCCAGTCTCAATTTCTGTCTCAGGGTGCCCTGGGGGTGGGGCCAGCAAGGCAGGCCTGGGGATCAAACCCCCATCTCCTGAGCCTGCTTGCAGGTGCTTTAATCCCCTGAGCTATTTGGCTGGCCTTCTCCATGTTTTAAAATCCCCGAATAAAATAATTGTAGAAGAATCCCATCTCAGTCTGACCAAAACCATTCATGTTCCTAAATGGCAATGTATTATTAGTAGGGAAAAGCTGAAAGCTTTATTTCTAAAATTGAGAGTAAGACAAATTCTCCTGTTCACTCCTGTTCAAGTTAGTATTCAAAAGATTAGTAATACTAAGCAGACAAGAAAAGTAAATAAAAGGGGTATTCATACCAAAAGAAAAAGTCAAATTATCATTGTTTCTGATGGCATGATACTGTACATACATGACCCTAAAATATGAGTCTTGGAATTAAGAACAAATTTGGTAGAAAAATAGATAATGAAATGTTAATACACAAAAATCAAGCATCTATATACACCAATAATGAACTCACTAAGAATAAAATTGGGAAAACAATACTAGTCACAGAAATAAATTAAACATTTAGAAATTAACCTAACTGTGGAAGCAAAGGAGAGCTAAACGGAAAGCTAGAGTCCTCTGACAAAGAGGATTGTGGATAGGCAGAACCAAGACCACCAGCAGCTCTTAAGACTCGGTTCTTGTGTTGCACTTTTGGGATTTTGACTACTGTGTGTCATGGAGAGGTTTTCTGATTATCCCTGGAGTGTACTTATTCTGTCATTTCCGCAAACAGTTCTTTTTAATGTCATTTGTGCTGCCTTCTGGTTTTTCACTAATCCCAGTTAATCTTAGATCTATCTCCTTTGCATCATCTAGCAGCTTTTCTGTTAGATTTTTGTGCTTTCTTGTTGTTTTAAAGTATTTTTGAATAACTGGTCATGTTCAGCAATCCTCTTTTTTTTTTTTTTTTTTTTTTTTTTTTTCGATATCAGGGATCAAACAAAAGACCTTGTGCTTGCCAGGCGAACAGTTAATCCACTGAGCTAAACCCCAGCCCTACTTTCAGCAATCCTCTCCTCTAGTTCTGACACTCTTCCCACTCTAATCCCTTCTTCTGTCCATAATTTCAATAGAATTTTTTATTTCCTAGATTTCCTTTTGAGCCTTTTCATAGGCTAATTATTTGCTAAGCTAGTCTTTCATGGCTTTTATCATTTTTTAGCCCAATTATCTTCTCACTAGTGCCTTCTGTAAGTTTACTGATTATTTTAATTATTAAGCTCATTAACTAATTATGTAATTTTGTGTTTCTTAAAGGTTTGTTTATTTATTTATTTAGTC
>NW_004524967.1:57457-60717 GCF_000260255.1 Octodon degus | reverse complement strand
TTTTTTTTAATTAATGAATTAATGAATGCTGAGATACGTAGGTTGATTCTAGTGCAGATGCTGGTTGGAAGAAATCTTTTTAGTTAGTGTCTACTTTTCAGTAATACTCTCTGGCTAATTATAGGCCTTTGCTTTTTTTTTTCCAAGATCCAACCACTTCCACTCACTCAGGAGAGGAGGCTGCAGTGTAACTGACCCAGCTCCCAGTTCTCCACGAGTGAGCCACAGTAGTGTTAATGACACGAGCGCAATAGCAGAGAGTGGCATGGAAAGGAAACCAATTAATAGCATGAACTGTGCCACAGCAGCAGCAGCAGCAGTAAAACCAGCAGCAGTGACAGTGTCAGAAGCAAATGCCTGTCTCTCTCTCTTGATGGCCTGCACCTGCTCTTCAATGTGTACTAAAATTTCTGCCTGATAAACTCTTTCCTCTTACTGCCACATCCTGAGAATTCTGTGCTTCATGGAGAGAATTCTTTGCTCCATCTTGAAAAATGATATTTTTAGGATAGGTTAAGTCCCTTATCTCAGCTTTTGGGACCTCTTCAGACTCAGTCTTGTGAAATTTTCTTTTAGCAGTTAGTGATAGGAGGAAGAAATGCATCGTTCCTACTACATGGATAACTCCAGCTTATGGTTTTTCTTTTGTTTCTTGTCCCAATTCCTTATCTTCTGAAGTGTAGCTCATTTCTTCTTTCTCACATCTTCCCTATTCTATTATACAAAGAGCTACCGTTTTAGAAATTTGTGTTTGTTTTGGTTTTGCCTTCAGCAGTTATCAGCTCCCAACTCTGTAGAAAATAAAATCTCTCAGATAAAAAGCACCAAAGAGACATGGCCTCCCTCTAACTACAAATGGGAAAAGGTTTCAGGAGGTAGCCTCAGTAATGTGGAGCCTCATCGGGTGTTCTTTCCGGTCAGCATGTCCCCAATTCTTTGGTCAGATATAACTAAGATTTGCTCACAGGGGGCCTATAAATGTAGCCCCACCTAGAGTCCAGAGTAAAGTTTCTCATGAAACTTGTATGAAAAACCTAGTCCTGAGAACCTCTGGAATGACATACATGGAAGAAATATCCTGAAGTCACACAAATTTTGTTCTAAACTCTTTAGATGATGGAGGATCCTCAAAAGTGTCCTTTAAACTCTCATTCTCCACATAAACAAGACTGAATCCCATTCTCCTTTTTTTCTCCCTTAATCTGAGGTTTTCATCTGTCAAAACCTCCAATTGTTTAACATTTACTGAAATTAGTTTCCAAAGACAGGCAGATTGCTGGAGAGTAGGGGGGTTGGCAGGAGTGGGGGGCTCAGGACTTTTCTCTGGTATCTGAAGCCCACTTCTAGTGTGGAGTGAGAGGCCTGCATGGTCCCTGTGTTTCCCTCCTCCTAATAGGACAAGGAGACAGGCAAGTGACAGGAGCACAGTTTCCACCCTGCACAGCCTCCACCATGACTTAGGGCCACATATGTAGCTCTGCCTACTGGTATTCACCCCCCCCCCATGTGGCCTTTCTTGGCCATTTATCTAGGGTTAGTTTGTTTCCTACTTTCCTCTGCTTTGCTGCTTGTATTTTTATGGTAATTTTTGCCTTAAATATTTATCTTTCTATCTAAAAAGTGATGTCCAAATATATGCAAGGGAGACTGTAAAGCATATAGTATGTCTTTAATAATTATTGATAACTTGGGATGGGGAATAGGGTAGCTTGGGATAGCTCATTGGTCTAAGTGCCTCCCTGACAAGTGCAAGGTCTCAAGTCTGATCCCTGGAACTGCATGCTGTGCCGGTCCTGAACCCCAGGCATGGTGATGCACACCTGTAATCTCAGCACTAAGATTCTGACATAGGAGGATCACTATACATCCAAGCTGTGTAGTGAGACCCTGTATCAAATAAATGAAAATATTATTATCATTACTATTATTATATTGCTATTATTATTAACTCAATGTTTGTCCCCCAAAATGTCACTTTATAATATACAGCAATAACAGAAAAGTAAATGAGACAGTTGGATAAGATTTTTTTTCTAAATTAAACCCTCAGTATTTGGGCTTAATTGTAATGCTGCATTCTGTGTTAAATAAGTGGATTTTGGGTGGCAGTTTGGACACTCAGTCTGTACAAGGTTTACTATCAAAGATATAGCTTAGCAAATTCCACAAATTTCAATTGTCTAAACCCCAAATATTCACAACTCCAAGCTGTAGTGTTTTCCTCTTTCTTGAAGAAGTGTATATCATTCTTCAGTCTTTAAACTAAAGTTCTGTCTAATAAACTCTTCTCTATTCTTTGTATTGTTTTCTTCTTCTCCACTGTATTAATTTCTGTTCTAATCATTATAATCTCCTGCCTTCTCTGGGCTTTGGGCTTGACTAGCTCTTCTTTTTTTAGGAGCTTGAGGTTCCGTATAACATTGTTTACTTGGACTTATTCTGTTCTCATAATGTGTGAATTTACTGCTATAAATTTCCTTCTTAAGAAAGCTTTCATTTTATCCCACAGGTTCTGTTAAGTTTTAGCTGCATTTTTGTTTGATTGTAAATATTTTTAGATTTCTTTTTAATTTCATCTGTGATCCACTGGTTGCTTAGAGGGTTGCTATTTAATTTACATGTGTTTTATGGTATTTTTGTAGCTTCTTTTGTAAATAATTTCCAGTTTTATAGCACTGTGGTCAGATAGTATATATGGGATAATTTTATCTCCTTTGCATTTAGCTCTATATTCTAGTATATGGTCTATTTTGGAGAATATCCCATGTGCAGCTGAAAAGAATGTGTATTTTGTTGTTGCTGGGTGACACACTCTATAACCGCTGCTACACTATATCAATATTTGAAGCTACAAATAAAATACCAAAAGGAGAAGAGAACAAAACCAAAACAACTCTCCTCATATCTCTTTTAAAAAGACAGCTTATTATTGAAGTGTCATAAGATTAGAAATATACCTCCTCTAACAATAAAAATGAGTCTGTAATTTTAATATAAACACTATGGAAAACTAAATATTGGTATCCAGTATATATCTATTAAATGTAAAAATTAGACTTCCATTAATAAGAAAAGTGTATTCAACAGCATCAGCATGAAGTTAGATTTATAAAACTGAATGGTTATACCACTAAGCATAAAGGTGGTAGAGAATGAGAAAAGTAGACTTTGAAAAATTAATTAATGAAGATTGAAAAGTGAGATAAAGAACCTTATTAAAAAGTAAATATAAATTCATATGGTCGGCAAGATAGTTCAGC
>NW_004524967.1:52496-57071 GCF_000260255.1 Octodon degus | reverse complement strand
TGTCTATTTGAATGAGAGCTTTCTTAGCTGTGGAGATAGCTCAGTGGTCTAAGCAACTGCCTGAATGAGAGTTTTCTCTGTAGTCTTGGAATCCAGCAAGCCAAAGTTTTCTCCACCTATAGGTAGAGCCTGTGGGTTGGTAAGGTGCCCTATTCCTGCCCCAGTGGCCTCTGTTCATATACCACAGACTATGGCAACTATCTAAGCAGAGGCATGACCTTTTGTTGGTAACTAAGGAAAGCAGGAGGCTGAATGCTGGTTACAGCAGGGATTCAAGCCACCTTTTGGACTTGAGACCCACAACTTCAGACACAGTTGTTTCTGAAAGCATCACTGCCAGGCTTTGCTTCACATAACAGTAGCTGGGACCCACATCCTTCTCAGTCTGAGATTAAACTTGGCAGGGTGTTGATAACCCACCTGTACCCTTTTCCTTGGTCTCATGTGATTGTTTCTCTTCCAGTCAGTATGAGAAGGTAACAGTGGAAAACCTTAAGTGGTTTTGTCCTGTGCTGATCCTAAACAATTAACTTCTTCCCAGATTAGCACCTGATTTTTGGTAATCAGGGAGAGCCTCTCTCTGGAACAAACATTTCAGCTAACCCTGAGTGATATAAAAATTATTTAATTTTTCTAATACCCTTCAGTATCCTTGAGGCAGGAAATAATCACACCCTCACTCTTATATTTCCAGGGATAGCAGTCGATAGCAGATAGTACCTTAATCACTTTTTCATTGTTGGACACAATATCCAATACTGAACACCCAGAATTTAATGGAGAGAGGTCAACTTTACCTCCTCTTTTTTTGAAATTATTTATTTATTTGTCTGGTACAGCATCTCTCCACACAGCTAAGACTTGTAGTGATTCCCTTGTCTCAGCCTTCCCAGCACTGGGATTACAGGTATGCACCACCACTCCAGCTTGGCAAGGGATATGGGGTACCATGGGGTACCAAGGATCAACCTGGGATGGCATGGGGTACCAGGGATCAACCCCAGTCCTTGCACTTTCCAGACAGGTGCTTAGAGCACTGAGCTAACTCCCCAGCTTTTCCTCCTCTTTGTAGTCCACAATCAACTGGCTCCAAGGCATGACAGCATGCAGAGGGGCATAACTGAGGAGAAGCTGCTTCAGTCATGGTGGCAGGGAAAGAGAGTGTGAAGATTGGAGCCAGGAAAGGAGACATACTGGGACAAGTCACATCACCAGGGACCTCTCTCTTATGACCCGACCCCATCCCCTCACAGCTAGTCAGCTATGTGGCCAGGCACTCCTAATCCAATCAAATGCTTCGCAGAAGCCCAGACTTCTAACTAAGCTCATGAGTCTTTGCTGGGAACACCTGGATATAAAAATTAGCCATCAGGATTCAGTAAATATTTCAGAAATAATAAACATAATGATCAAAGTAAGTTCCAAAAGACATCAGTGTTCTCAACAGCATGCATAGGGCCTGTAATAGTGCTTGTGTTTATGATATGTATTCAATAAATGTGTATTTAAAAAGTGATAAGATATTGCAATTATCCATACCTATTACATTTTATCTTTTCAAGACAAAGCTAGGTCTTAAGGAAGATGTACTGAGATGAATAAAATGTGATGTTTTTGCCCTAGAAACTTTGAATATTTTTGAAAAATAAAATAATTTAACACTTTTTAAGAAAATGATAAGTCAGCACTATAGTTGTTAATAGGCAACTCATCATTTTTATTAATTTAAAAACCAAAGAGTCTAAACAACATAGGTTATGAGCTGATAAAACTAGATTTACTTATTAAGAAAATATCTTTTATTTCTTAGTTTCAGAGTCAGTCAATGTACATAAGGATAATAATACATTTGTATTTGAAGGACAATGTGGCCAAAAATGTACTTAAATACATTGGTATCCATTATCATGTCATATGTAAGAATAAAATATATACTCTCAAAATTCTAATGCCTGTATTTTTATGTTTATTCCGGTCCATAGGTATAAAGTTAACTAAAGATATAACTTTTTCTTCCAGTGAGAATTTTTGTTTTTGATAGCAATTCAAACAATCTCTATTGCTTAATAATTATGCGACTTTATGCAATAGAACCTCCTTCAAAAATCGTATAAGATTAAATAGGCTGTTTAGTGCAGAATTAGCTGAAGCACAAATGTCATTGCCTTCTCCACACATGAAGTATTATTTAGATTTAATTCTCAAATAGAGCTAAGTGTTATTCCATAAGTGAAAAATTATGTGTCTAGATTAAAAATGGTTGAAGATCAAAGAAAGAGAGAAATAAAGAAAAGAGAAGAAAAAGAAGAGAAAACAATTTCTGAAAGATAGCTTCAAAGTGATAAACTATGCATAATGACTTCCAAGGATAAGAAATTTTATTTACTCCTTGCCATCTGAAAATTGTCCCAAATGACTTTACATCCATGATCTTTATTTCTTGCTACATTTTAACCCATTAATACATAGAAATTTAAAAATGAGAGCCTGCGTATTATGCTTTTATTTAAGCACGTATTTTAGTAAGATTTTAAAAGCAAAAGTCAAATTTAGTTCTGTACGCTATTTGGTAAAATCCCCTTCCCAGGAATTTTGTGATAACAAAAATAAATCTCACTCTCATTAAATGGCCTGTGTGCTCATTAGACCAGGATAATAAAGTGGCACTAGAATGAATCACATTAATATTGATTAGCAGTATAATAGTGCATATAAAATAATATCTTTTGTAAATCTGCTTAAAAATTAATATTTATGTTGAGAAAAATAAAACTGCATTGCATGCACATATGTGAACTTGATTGGGGATTAACTCTGATCTGTCAGTGGGGAAAGGGAAGGTTTCATGTAATAAGACAGGGCAAGAGTGAGCCCTTTGGGTCTGAGCTCTCTGCCACTGGCCATGGGGAAGATGAACAATAGTTCTGACTCAGCATTGTCACCAAGGAATCTTCCATATTCTGGGTAACGCTTCTCGGTTTTTAAATTCTTAGATACTTTGTCTCTGCTGTTTCCAACCTATATCTAGGCTTTTTCTGAAGTCAACAGTGATGTTCCCATTGAAAATAATTGTTCCTTCTTCTCTAAACCCTAAGACATTCTGTGGCATCCACTTGAAATAGCATAACAATCTGGCTCTCATCTTGTTTTCCATACTCTTACTTACTATCCTTATCAAAATTGGCCCTGAGTCCTCTTTCCTGGAAGCAATATCTGTTATGTGAATTTTATTATACCCTACTGGAAATTTTGACCACTGACTTGTATACCCAAGCAAATTCTATTATTGTCTTATGGGAAAAGAACCATTTTATTCATCTCCGTAGATGAATAGAATAAATCTCAGAAGGCTAATTAACAACTAAAATGTTTTCAATTTTGTCAAAATCTGGTAAACTGTAACAACATAAATTATATGCATACAGTTTGACAATAAAGCACACAATGTACATAATCATTATATCACAAATGCAGTAATAAAAAATTTAAAAATTAAAGGGCACATTTATAGTGATATTCAAAATTATATGTAAAGATACATAATCTATATCTCTGTGATTTAGCCCACTATTCTTTATGCCATCATCACTCAGCTTTTCTGTTCCTAGAGCAAAATATCTGACACCTTAACTCTGAGGAAGAAAGGTTTTCTTTTGTTCACTGTTTCAAAGTGCTCAGTCCATGGTGAGCTGACTGCAAAGCCAACCCATGGTGGAAAGACATGAAGAAGAAGTCGCTCAATTCATGGTATTTGGGAATCAGAAGACATGAGAGCCTGAGAGAGAAGCACCGGAGTGCAGAGGTAGTTTCCAAGATCGTGTCCTCATGCCCCACCCAGACATGCTCAGAAAAGCTCTTTATAAATTTCTTGGTTATCTTTTGAACCAATCAAGTTGTCAATCAGAAGTAACCATTACAATGCCTTCAAGAGATCAATTATTTTTTTGTTGTAAATAATGTTATAAATGCTTTAAATCTTATTCACAACAGAAATTGCAAGCAAAAAACCCAACAGGTTTTATATTTGGAGTTGCTCTATGGGGTGGGAGTGTGAAAAAGTAGAAATTCTCCTCCTTGGCTCCCTCAGGACATAGGTAACATATGTCTGGAGTCCCAATTATTATGTAACAACACAGTCTTCACTTTCAGATCACTCTCTCTTCTTAATAGATATAAAGCCTGCAATCTTCCAAATAAAAGAATATGATTCTGCAAAGAACAGTGTAAGACATGTGACAATGAAGGAAACATTTATTCTCATGGAAATCTACATAGGAGTAATCAGAGAAGTCCCACTTGCTACATTGAGTCAACTGGTTAGGAGTGGAGTCTATAAAAACTACAGAGGTTTGGACTTTCCACTATGGCAGGTAAATACCAATAAGTACAGGTGATACTGTACCATCATGGGCTCTGGGGTAAGGCTGTGCTCCATGCCTTAGATGAAGGAGCTAAGGCAGACACACGCAGGTCTCACAGGGTTAGACTTCTGCAAGCTTGCCAGGTTAGAGACAGTACAAACCTTCAGGAGAGAAGGCAGCATGCTGCATAAACATAACAAAAACAGTTAACATC
>NW_004524967.1:35972-51611 GCF_000260255.1 Octodon degus | reverse complement strand
GAAAGTGAAATAACAGTGAGTAACTTGTCTTCAACAGATCTATAAAACATCTACTAGTTGTATTGCCTATTACCTGACAATCACTTACAATCATGATGCCAAACACTTACGTAAAGTCATGAAGAGGAATTAAAGAACTGGCCCAGTAGCTCAATGGACTAAAGCGTCTGCTTAGGCAGAGCTCAGTGGTCCAGGTTCAATCCCTGACGTGCAGTGCTGGCTCCGCCCCGGGGAGCACTGAAACTGTGATTGAGACTGGGCATGGTGGTGCGTACCTGTAAGCCCAGCACTTGGGAGGCTGAAAACAAGAGAATCACTACAAGTCAGATCTGTGTAGTGAGACCCTGTAGACCCTGTACTAAAATTAAAAAAAAAAAAAGAAATTAATTATCTTTAGAATTAAGTACTTGAGCAATATCTTGTTATTATCATTTGGGATCAGCCAAAGAAGATTTAGAATAATTTGACATGGACCACTAAATATTTCACTTAGTAATAGAAAATTACTTCTAATCTACAGAATTAAGTCTTGTAGTACATATAAACATCCTTGGACTCCAACTTGAACTAAGATATATATTGGATTAAGAGTTTATCCAAATGATCAAAATACAGTTATTCTATCATTCAAAGCATTTATTGACCAAATACTTGTACAATTGTGTTCTCTGCCCATTTTACTCCATGATTTTTAGGAGTTTCCTTGCTACACTGACACGTTACAATAGGAGCAGTCATGTTTTCATAAGATAACCTTATCTCTGTGGTCACAGGCAGTTTACCCAAGGAAGAATTGCTGACCTAAAATTAGTTGTTTCCACAAAAATGTTACATGAGAACCAAGGAAAATTATATTGAGTGCATCTCCAGATGACTTAGCAAGAACATAAAAACATGAATTTTATTATAGCCAAATTTTTAGTCATGTGGAATGAAAAGAAGACAATGCTAGGATAAAGCAGGAAGGAAAAGGAAGATTTAAAGAGACAGAATTTAGTTTTTATTCTGCTTCTTAGGGTTACTTTATTCCTCTTTTCTTTTATTTCCATGTAAAGCTAATCTAATCTTGCACTTAATTTTTCTTACTGCTTGTGCTAATTGAGCTGTGTTCATTTTTTTCTTGCAACAGAAACAGTATTCACTGAAGCATATTGTGATTCCTTTAAAGATTTAGAAATGTAGTATATCATTAAATTCATTTGAACTGCAACCTAATTTGAGCAAAGTTAAACTTTCTGTTTGCTTCTCACAGCCTATAAAATGCCATGTGCATTATGACTCTCTATCAGGTCCTGATATCTTTGAGAGCTTGAACCTTTATAGAGTCATTCAGTTTTACTTAACCTAACCTAGGTGATGACCAGAAGACAAACAGAACTAAAATCCAGATTTTAGGATCCCTTTCTATATCTTTCCATTATGACACATGCCTTTTATGAGTGCCAGCAGACATGGAAATGTAAGCAATTGTTCTCAAACTATGCGAACACTTTAGGATATTCCAGTCACTCTTAATGTACAAGACCTTGAAGTATTCAAAGGAGACTTTTTTGTATGAAAAAGGTAAAGCAAAATTTTACAAAAAGCAATAAGGAAATAACATTATTTAATACCTTGTATATTGTAACCTATAATACATTTATTCAGAGTACAGGTTATAGGCATTAAAATTGTCCAATCAATATTAGTACAAACCTACTATTTCAGTGAGCTAAGAAATGCTAATGACATAACTGCCTTGCCTTTTTCCCCTTTCTCTTCTGTCCTTTCCTCTTTCTCTCCTCCTAGATTGTTTTTCCTTTTGAACAAATTCTTCCCATTTTACAATATTTATTCTACATTTTAGACCTTATTTACTCATTCATTTTCTCACTCTAAGGAGACAATATGATGTTTATACATGTGAGTTTATTTATGTCACTTATGAGTGTTTTCTGCTATTGTGGAAATTATTATAGAGATTCCGCACAAAGGTAGGATTAGATGTCCCATTTGACCCAGCTATTTCCCTTCTGGGTATGTTCCAAGAATAATTAAAAATGTCACACCTCAGTGATCTATGTGTACAAAAGTTCATGGGTACACAATTTGTAATAACTAAATGTGGGAAACAACCCAAATGCCCATGTATCAAGGAAGGGATATAAAAATGTGGATTTATTATGCAATAGAGTACTATTCAGCAACAAAAAGGGTATATTTGAAATTTTTATAGGTAAATGAATGTAACTTGAGGCCATACTCATAAGTGCAATAAATCAGTCTCATACCAGGCATCTTATATAGACCATCAGGTAGCAAACTCTAGAGCCAACATGTCTAATATTTAAAATATGAGTTTTTTTATCCTCTCAGTGCAATGATATTTGTCAGTGAGATAAGCTTATTTTGCCTTAGTCTTCTCAACTGTAAAATAGGAACACTTATACATTCTATTTCTTGTAGTGATTGTGGTGAATATCTTATTTTTTTGAATAACTTCTCTAATAACTTCTCATGATAAACTAAGGAGTTGTTTGCTTGTCATCAGTTCTGGCTACCTCCTCATGAGCCTTTCGTACTCTCAGGATAGCATCAAGAATGCTACATGTTCAAAATCTGCTTCTATTTTGTTTCTGAATACAATCAGGAGTAAAATGTCAGAGGAGTGCTCCCATATGAGTCTTGAATCTGAAACTGCTGTGTGGGAAGGCAAAAAGGAACAGTTGTGAATTACGCAATTTTAAGATACAAATTTTTGCCAGACAGCAGGGTGATTGGAGCCCTCACTACACCAGCAACTTCTCAGCTAAGCAGGTGGCTCCTAAGAGGGAAAAAAGCAGCAGTTCTTGCAGAGAGGCCAATCTAGGCTCAGTCTGATGTTTTCCCAAAAGCAGTCTGTCTACTGCTCTGTCTCAGTTATTCTTCTCTTGTTGCTGAGATAAATACTGTCTACTCAAAATGAAGGAAGGAAAGGTTTATTTAGCTCACAGTTGCTGGAGGTTTCAATCCATACTCAGCTGGCTCCAAGGCAGAGCAGGCATATGGCAGAGAGCAACTGTTCATGGCAAAGGCAAAGAGCAAGAGAGCAAAGGCAGTGGCAGCAGCTCAGGCAACCAGCTAGCTTCTACCCTCCTTACGTGGTAGTGCAAATTACCTGCCCCAGGTCAGGTGCAGCATCCACACCCACAATTCCCAATCTCAAACTCCATATGCTGCCTCATGGCTGCATCAGGCTTTGGTGGGGTTGGGGGGGGGGAGGAACACAACTAGACACAAACTATAGCAGGCGCTAAAGATTTTGTGATCTTTTCAATTCTACCAGTAAGTCCCTTTCTTAAACTTGTCATATAGGATAGGATTCTTGAAAAAGAAAAACAATAAAAATCACATTTTAAAAATGTGCCTGTAGTAGAGTGTATGAAGCACTCACATTATATCTCCTATGATTATTATTTGGTGAACTTTTTGGAGGCAATCTTTTAGGGTGGGTTAATTGCCCTCTAAATATCTAAATTTAAATTACTGAAATACTTAAGGTTTTCCTTTTTATTTATAAATCACATAATTTTTAAGTTGATAGAATAATGAATAAATGTTTATTTCCCAATTTTTCCTCCTATGCCCTATGAACATAAATATTTTAATCATCTAAATAGTCATAACTAACTTCATTTATGTTTTAATGTTACCAATAGGCAGCTATGATGGAATATACGACAAAAATGAGTATGTATTAGAGATAAAAGGAATTCTTTGTTTGATGCAATGTGTATTTATTAAAGCAGATGTATTTGCTACATTAAATGGTTTTAACTGAACATGGGACTAATATTTCTATATAGGAGATAAAAAAGACACATCGAGAGAGATGAAAGCAACATAGATGTGAAACTTATAGAAAAGAAGCATCATGCAGTAATATTTACTTGCTAATTTCTGTAAGAGAACCTGAACTGTACATCTTATCAGTTAGTCATATAAGACATAATTTCATAGAAAAAAATTTGTTGAAATCATTTGGAAACAATAAGAAACAAAAGTTCAGGGAAGTCAAATTACTCTTGACTAATGTGCCTTCAATTCTTACTAGATTTGTGATAGTAGCATATCAATAGATACCAGCTGACACTAATACCAACTTGAAAGTTCTTCAAGATGCTTTTTAATTGAAATGCTGAAGGCCTTCCTTTTTTTCTTATAGAATACATGACTTTCAAGTTGATAGAACAATTAATTAATTCCTATCTATTTTCCAATGTCTAACTGTGAAGCAACTGTTTCAATCGCCTAGTCTATAGTTTATTGAATACGAGTCTTAATAAATGCCAATAAATAATAAATTTAAATAGATGGCTTTTTAATCATTTTGAGGCTTCTGAAGAAATGCCATGAAAATGAAATCATTGTAGATAGTACCATGAAAATGACTCCATTATGTCAGTTTTAAAATAGATTTATTCAAGCTGGCATTTCCAGTTGGCCAAGGAAGGGATGACACCTGCCATGAGGCTGCACTATGAAGGCTCTGGGAATCTTGCTTTTAATTTCATTTCTTTATTTCCTATTGTTATGGTTTTTGTCTAGTTGTCCTCCCAAAGCCTCTTGCAGTCATGGGGCAGACTTCTGGTATTTATGATTAGCTCATGATCCACTGGGATTATGGCTGTGAGTGCTACTGTGATTATGGGTGTGAGTGCTACACCAGCCTGTGGTGGATAGCCTGACCACAACTTAAGGGAGAGAGACTTGCTCTCTGTTGCCTTTGCTATTGCTGCTACTCCTCCCCTTTGCTCTCTGCTCTTTGCCACTGCCAAGAGAGTTTGCTTTCTGCCATGTGCCACTCTGCCTTGGTGCCAGCTGAATATAGACTGAAATGTCCACTAACTGTTAGCTAAATAAACCTTTCCTTCCTTCATTTTGGGTGTTGGGGTTGGATAGTCGTCCCATCAATGAGAGAACAGTGACCAAGATATATACCAATTAACCGGCCTATTCTACAAATTTTATTTCTAATGTCCTCAACATATGCTCTAGTTACAATCTGCTTCTCCCAGGGTAAATACACTACAAGATCCTTTTTTCCTCCTTAATTTCCTTTTTGTCTAGTTGCCAAAGGGATTGTGTTTTTAAGTAGTGACATAATCACTTTTAACTTTCATAAGTTATAATTTATTGAATGATGACTGTAAGATAAATCTAAGCATATGTTTTTCCATATAGTTGCCGTAATAATTCTAAATCTTCTATCTACCACATACAGTAAGCATCAGTCAGAATTTCACATTTTGTGCCACTTTAAAATCATGTTATATACTCCGTTTTCTCTTCAGATCATATAAATCTTTCACCTGTTACAATCACATTATAACTATCTGATGACCAGATAACTTCAATATGAGCTCCTTAGTGCCTTACCTTTTCCCTTCTCATGAAGTGAGGAAGAGGAAAGAATTCATTATTTGACAGTCATCCCCAAAGTTTGCTTTGCATCTAAAATATCAACAAAGTTTAAAGCACCAATTATTTAGAAGACAAAATACTTTTTAAAGAAAGAAAGAAGAAAATGCTTTCAAACTTGGAGATAATTTTAAATGCATGTGATTGGAAAGATCACTGTTAGAATACAAGCCATAAAATAATTTTTTCAATTTTCCCTATGATCTCAACAAAGCAATAATCATTTTAGTCATCTGAAATTATGAATTTATTTTGTACAACCCTTGCAAAATCAATTATAAATAATGGTCAATGTGTGTTTGAATCCAGGCAAACATAAAGAGGACATCTATGCCTGTACATGCCATTTGAAATGACAGTGTATTCACAAAATATGATTTCCCATGATCGTTACATAAGCGTGTTTGTTGATTTTAATGGGGTTATTACTAACATATTCAACATAATTTTAAATATATAAAGCACTTAGGAAGTGGTTTGGTGTTGAAGAAAGCCTAAGAAACCATAGGTAAGGACAGAGTTTCTGACATATTCACACTGTTAGAGGACTATGAGAGAGGAAAGAATTCTGGGATAAGTTCACTCTGAAGATATCAGGACACTGAGAGGGTAGAGAAAAGCATGACCATTCTCATGATAAATCCAAACTTTCTTTCTTTCTGTCTTTTTTTTTTCTTTTTCCTTTTTTTTTTTCAGAACCAGGGATTGAACTCAGACTCTTGTGCTTGCCGGCAAGCATTTATTCTACTGAGTCATCTCCCCGGCCCCCTTGTCCCAAACTTTTGAACAATTTTTTTCCCCTAGAGTTCCATGATATGCACAACAAACAGCATTGAGTTAGGTATTTGGTTACTGTGATCAGACAAGATTCCTCAATAAACTAATCAAAAACTGAACTCATTACTGGTAATACCAACAGACTTACAGGCGATGAGCTAAAGCACACATTTTCAAAGAAAAAAAAAAAAACAGTTATCAAATGGTGGTCATAAACATCCTAATCAAAAAAGTGAATAAGATTTTAAATCAGTATCCTTATTTGTTTTGTTTTAAGTTGCAAAGGATTGTTTATTTTTCTTATTAATTCTCAGAAATTTTATCTGCATTATCAACCAAAAAGAAACATATTAGGATTTCCTACATACATTTAAAAATAACTACTTAGCCCCTGAAGCTTCATTCACAATTCAGTCCAAAAATCTATCGTGTCTGCATCTTGTCCTCTGAATCACTACTATGAAGACAACAGTATGCAATGCATTAATTATTATAATTGTGCTATTAACCTGTTATGAAACTTTCATTGCTATATTATCTTTTTTCTCATTAAAATGATTAAAAAAACTTCCATACCATAAAAAATTCAAAAATCTAGCGCATGAGGAAGTTCATTTTCATAAACTTACTTTATAAATTTACTTCAAGGATTTGTTCTTAGATGTTTCAGAGTGCACCTAAATAAAATAAAATCACAGAATTAGCAGTTTTAATAAGAAAATATAAATTATCATGACTAATTGTGAATTGGCGCAACTTCATTTTTGTACTAGTTTATTTTTTTAACTGTAATTTAGAAATTGGAGTGAAATTGAATAGAGATAAAAGTAGTGTTTGCTCTAAATACAATAGATGATTCATGAATGAAATGGTTTCATTGGTTAATTACAAAAAGAAAAGCCTACCAGAATATGAGCTCCTCTGAAACAACCTACTGCTTTAAACATATATACAAGTAATGTATAAATACCAGTAAGGTGAGAAATAACCACCTTGCACTGTTTTTCTGTCTGGTCTTTATATCTATAGAAATCTTGCTGTTGTCTTCCAAGCTGATTAACAGTGGGACTATTGCTGGAATATGTTCATTCCATAGACCAGACATGCATCAAGCTCGATTCTTGTTCCACCTCCAGACACACTTCAATTTCATCCAATCCCATCTCTATTTTGTTGCATTAGTTCATCATTTTTATCCATCCTACATGCAGGCAGTGACTCATCAGTTTCACATAAACATCAAGTTCTCTTTTAAAGTACATAATTTCCTAGTAGGAATTAAAATAGCAAAGCAAATAGCAGCCTAAAATATCTTTCTTTTGAAAACTTTGAATGTTATTACAAATCAGACCTTTTTCAGTTAACATAGGAACTTTTATGACCTGTAACAGTGATGGCAAAACTTTTAGAGATTTAGTACCTAATCTGCAACCCAAAACCTACTTAATTATTGCGTAGTGCCAGGACAGAACTCAAACCATAATGCTTGGTTGAGGGCGGGGCTAGAGCACCTTAGGCTGCCTGACCATACAGAGCGTTCTGCATGTCTGCCGAGGCGTGTGTGCCATGCACTTGCCACCACTGGCACAGAATGAGTCCTGTGATGTCTTCTTTTGTATTTTGCATTTCATCTTATTGATGTCCTTATAGAACAGAGGAATTCTTTTCTGCCTTAGGGCTTTACACATATTCATTACAGAGTTAGAATGCTCTTTTATTTTTGTTGGCAAACCTCATCATTTTTCATGTCTTATCTCAACCTCAGTTACTTTTCTTTAGAGTTTGTTGGAGAATCAAAACAACTCATTCTGGGTAGGCCAAATAGCTCAGCAGATTAAAGTGTCTAGGGATACAAATGAATGACCATTTTGTATCTGTGCATTCAAAATGGTTGGGATAGATACATAGCTACATTTTCTTAATTAAGTGAGTAAAGGGATTTGTTCTAATAGTGTTTGTAAATAGGATATCATGTCTGCATCTTGTACAAAAAATAACCACTAGGAAGGCAGTATGCAATGTGTTAATTATTGAAACTGTCCTACCAATTTGATTTGAAACTGTTTCATTACTTTTTGTTTCTCAATAAAGTTATGGAGAAGAAAAAAATAATGATTAAAGTGCTTACAATAAGGTGCAGGGACTGGGAGTTCAATCCCTGGGCCTGCTGTGCCGGCTCCATCCCCAGAGTGCACTGAGAAGGCAATTGAGACTGGGCATGGTGGCACGTGCTTGTAATCCCAGCACTTGGAAGGCTGTAAGCAGGCGTATCACTGCAAGTCTGATCTAGCAGTAAGACTCTGAACTCCCTATAGACCCTGAACCCCCTAAAATTCAGAAAAATTAATTCCATCCCTCAAGGCCCCCAATATTCTCAATTAAGGTGCTTATTTGTTTATTTTATGAAATTTTTGATTTGTAGTTATAACATTGCTTTTTAGTCTAAGTAGGTAGCGATCATCTTGGGTTTATGAATCAAACCACTCTTGAGAAGCTGGGTTGGTAGGCAGCTCACTCTCTGGGCCCTTTCTGTTCATCTCTCACAGACACTTGCCCTCAATAAAATCTTAATATTATTTAAAAAAAGTTTGCTTTGCTTGTTTATTGGTCCTCTCTGCACAGCAGATGAAAGGTCTTATGAAGACATTCTATTTGCTTTGCTCACAGCCATATATCCCATGCCCAGTATTTGCCATTGATATATCTCTTAGTATGTATGTTTTGAATGAATGATGGAACATTCAGTTCTTAGGTCTTTGCCATTGTATGGATTTTTTCAAAAGAGAGAGGGTTTCTTCTTCTACTGTAACTTTCTATATCCACAACAGCAAGGCTAAATCCTGAGAAACATTTGTTCTTTTTGTATTACTGATTCAAATTAAGGCCAATACAAATTTTGCTAGGAGTTACACTCTTAAGTTAAACTTAGTTTTCCTAGGAATCAAACATGCGTGGGTAGTAGGCAGCAACAAGGACAGCAAGGGATTCCAGTCATTTCTTTTAAGAAATTATTTCAGCCAGGAAAAAAATAAACTTTTTTCTAGTCATATAAATGCTATATTTCAGTAAGTTTTGCATATTTTGTAAGTAAATATATAATAAGAAATAGCATTTTTCGTGTTTTTTTCTCGTGAAAAGATATTGACATTTATGCATTTGATAGTACACACTTGCTGTTTTTCAGATGACTAGCACCACTCAGCTGAGAAGTTTTCCCAGCTTGCATTGCCAATAAGTACTTGAATTTTTGCTAAATGTTCTCCAGAATCTTTCTCTAGCTCCAAGGCATGTACTTCTCACAATATTGCAATTTACATGTGAGTATTCTTTCACAGCCCGGAGAGTAGCAAAAAGAATAAAGTTTACATTGAGTCTGAGCTGCATAGTGAGACCCTGTATGAACAAACAAACAAAAAAAAACCACTTAGGGCTGATGAAATAGCCCAGCAAACTAAGCACTTGCTTTGGCAAGTGCAAGGACTAGAGTTGGATCTCCAGTCAAGCATGCAACCCTGGCCCTGCCCCCAGGGCACACTGAGACAGGGAAGGAGTCTGGGCATGGTGGTGCGTGCCTGTAATCCCAATGCTGGAAAGTCTGAAAACAGGAGGATCACTATGCAAGTCTGAGCTGCATAGTGAGATCTTGTACCAACTACATAAAAAAACCCTACTCTTTTTAAGTCATATTTTTTCGAGAAAAAAACGTAGGGGAAAATTGTAAAACGAGTATGTCTTAAAAATTACCCAGTAATATCTGAAAACATGTTTATATTTAAATCTAAATTTTGGAAGACAGACACATAAGAAATTCAATTAATTTTAGTTATAAACATTCATTCAAATTGAAAGATTGTTATTAAAAATGTATAATATCATTTCAGCTTCCATTTGAACATAATAATGAAGTTTTGTTGCTTTAAATAAATTTGATGCTGGAGGTATCACTGCTGATGCAGAGAAAAAAAACATAACAATGATATCAGACTGTTTAGACATGGAAAATTATAAATTTATTATATGTTAGTACTAAAGTGTGTGTGTGTGTGTGTGTATGTGTGTGTGTGTGTGTGAGAGTGTGTGTATTTGTGGTACCTGGGACTGAACTCAGCACCCTGCGCTTGCCAGGCTGGCACTTATTCTACTGAGCTATTCTCCCTGACCCCTCAAATGTTCATTTTTGTGACGCTTTGAAATAGTATTTAGCTGTCTAGAACGTCTACAATATTTCATGAAACTCCAAGATTTGAGTTATCTGATCATCAGGAGTAAAGTTGCTACCACAGGTCACCATTTGTTGCCACCTCACCTCTGTTTGCTAAGGTCTGCAGACAACGCAATACAGTAACTTCATCAA
The DNA here is from genome assembly GCF_000260255.1 of Octodon degus. NCBI lineage: Eukaryota > Metazoa > Chordata > Mammalia > Rodentia > Octodontidae > Octodon > Octodon degus. The sequence continues at coordinate 41,041 of NW_004524967.1, read as the reverse complement.
AAAAAATGGTTACATGAACGAAGAGAAATGGGTTCTCTCACAGTTCCAGCTTCTAGATGTCTAGTTCAAGTGGTTAGTCTGCTCGAATCCTTCAGATGATTGTGGGAGAATCTATTCCATGAGTGTTTTTCAGCTTTTAGGCATTGGCTCATTATCTTTTGCACTTGGCTTATAAAAGCTTCCCACTAGTCTCTGTCCTTGTCTTCACATGACATTCTTTCCCTCTGCATTACTTTGTGTCTTAGTTCTTCTTTTACATAGGGACAGTTATATTGGATGGAAGCCCAGACTCCTGACTGCATCTGAATTTTCCTACATCTGAGGAATTCTATTTTAATTAAGGTCTCATTTTTTAAATAATAGGGGGTTAGAAATTCAGCATACTGTATAAATTTTGCAAGGACAACCCATAACAGTTACTATATGCTAAGCACTTATCTTTTATTATCTCATTTAATCCTGAGCCAGTAGCATGAAAGGTGCTATTATTCTCACTTTACAGTGGAGAAAACAGAGTTTTAATGGGGTAAGTACATTTTTCAGAGTAAGGTAGTAAATGTCAGACACAGGAGAAAAACTAGACTTAACTGACTACAAATTTCATGTTTTTAGAATGACATTTCCAAACTTCTAGACACAATACAACTTTTAAGGGCAGAGGATACAGGTCAGTAGCACAGTGCTGCCTGGGAAGCATAAGAGCCTGAGTTTGATCCCCTACTCCGCCCAACAAAAACACCCTTTTGAACAAGTTTCATCATCACTTATGCAAAAAGTAACATTTTTTTCTATATCTAATTATTCAAAATGTAATACAACAGGGAAAAGTAAATCAAAACAAGCAATAGGAGAATGAAGAAGAATGACAAGAGTAAAGCTATTGCAATATTTTAAAACAAGATGATAGGGAATTAACAATGTTTATGATATTGCATGTTGTTATCTTCAGAGTAGTTGCTCAGATCACAAGATATAGGCATGTAAAAATAATTAAACAACATAAACACTAACTGTCCCCTTCAATGAACTGATAGAAATCAGTAGTACAATTATCTTAGCTATCTTGTGTGTGTGTATGTGTGTTCATATATGTGTCTCCCTTCCTTCTTTTCTCCTTTTGCCCATCCCAGTAGTTTTTTTTCCTTTTGAGCAGTTTCTTTCCATTTCACAATGTTTATTGTAACTTTGGAATCTTATTTACTGTTTTAGTCTCACACAAGGGAGGTAATATAATGTTTATACATGTGACTTTGCTTTATTTTAATTATGAGTGTGATCTCTAGTATAGTATGATCAATTTTTCATGCCTATATCTGGTAATCTGAGAAACTACCTTAACGATAACAGTATGCAATATAATATCCATTGTTAATTTACTATCATTTTGTTCTGAAAACCTGTATCATTTTTATTCATTTTTTTCTTCTTTAAAATTGAAAATAAAGATATGGCATGCAGATAATTAGAAAAAAATTACTCTTTATCCCTCAAAACTTTTGCTAAAATGATGGCTTCTTTGTTTCATAGAGATAAATAGGAAATTAAAGAAATATCCAAAGTTGGTTTTCAAAGTCACAACTCAAAAAGTCCCCATAAGACAAAGATACACACATACAGTGATATTTTTAATAAAATCCCACCTGTAATCCAAATAACTCTTTATTAATTTTGTTTTTAAAATTTTGGACCAGATAATCTATGTTTTAAAATCAAGATTCTGATATGAGAATATATGTAACTTGTTCCACTATAAACCCTTTTCTAATCCATTATCTTGAGTTATGAAAATGTAATATTCAGACTCAGAAATATACATAATTTTACTCTGATCGTCTTTTGTAGGTAAGCAATTTACATCTGACTTTTTGATAGGATAGAGGGTGCTTGCTGGCAATATCCTGGCTTATGTTATTTCAGCTTTCTCTATACTTACTCCTCATCTTTTAGGTTCCAATCATCTACATTGGAAGACTCCTTCTGAAATGTCCTTCATCAGTATGGTGATGAAAATCAAATAGTTTGCCTTGCCCAGTCTGATATCAAAAATTACCATCAATAAAGAAAAATAACTGAAATACTTAAGAAATTCTTCCTCATAAGAGCCAAGACTGAAAACAATCAATGCAGCTAGCTTATCAAGACTGATGATGTGTCTTCAAGAACCACATCAAGAGCTTGCCCATCAATCTGAAGCTTTCCTATCCCAATTTATACCCACGCTTAATGTGTTTATACCTACACAAAAGTGACACCGAAAAACATCGTGCATCCCAGACACCCAAGATACGTACATACTAGTAAATAGCTTCTGAAGTCCTAGTTTTCTGACACCACTAAGTGGTGCTACATTTTCGTTCAGTAAGTGTAATGAATTTATCTTTGTTTACAGTAAAATTTTCTGGTGGCCTTTTGCAGAGAAAGTTGTCACCAATTGAAAGCTAGAATTTGGAAATATGTCAACTTCTCCTTGAAATAATGTAGGCATAGTAATAGTATCCACAGTAGAGCCTGCTGTAGAAACAGAAGCTACAATGGCAAAAGCAAATACTTCATATATTTTCCTATTAAATTAGGGATATAGGACTCATACAGTCCATAAAATTAAAAAATAATGTAGTAGATATTAGTTTTTAGATTCTCAAAATGTATCAATAATTTTAAAGCAACATTAAACCTGGAGTCCTAAGAGACTGTTGTTAAAAATAGTAATAGAGAAACATGAGTTCTTCAAGTACACAGAGCTTTTATATGTTTTAGTTTATAAGATTCAGAAAAAAATCTTTGTGAGTTAGGTAAAATTATGCCCATTTTATAAATATAAAACTCAGGATAAAGAGAAATTAAACATTTTATCTTGCCTAGCATGAGAAAAAGTCCTTCAGATTTAAGACCACATATTCACTTTTTCATGACACGTTGTATATCCAATATAATATTGAAGCAGTAATTTACTACCTGGGATAACACAACTGAATACACTGTAGCTACCTCCCTAAATTGGAACAGCACACCCTCATCCTTACGCATTTCATTTTATGCTCAAATAAGTATAGAATTTTCAACAGTATTAGTAGCACTCTTTTTTCTTTTTAAAAAGGAATAAAAAATAGTAGAAAAATAATACAGAATTTCACTAAACAAAATAATAGGAATTCAACAATTGGTTTTTCTATTGCATATTGTCTTCAAATTAGTTCTTCAGATTACCAGACCTATGCATGCAAAATTGAACAAAAAATTAAAAAGGAGAGGGAAAAAAAATCTAACTATTAACTGATCCTTCCAATAGAACCACAGAAATCAGCAGAACAATTATCCAAGATATCCTGTGAATATGAATATGAATATATATATATATATTCACATTTTCCCATTTATTCTTTCTTTGTCATTTCCTTCATCCCAGTTATTCCTTCTCTTTGAACAGTTTCTTTCTCTTTTACACTATTGATTGTACCTTTCCGATTTTTATCTAGTCTTTCAGGTGCTTACACTAAGGAGGCAGTATCTGTTTGTATGTTTGTCTCTCAATATCTTTGTGATAGAAACAGTATGTGATTCACTTTTGTATATCTTGCTGACTGATACCTGGAAAACAGAGAAGTACTGAGGAGTACAAATGACTTTAGATTTGTTGAATAAATGACATGAGTCTCATTACTTTAAAATGGAGACTTCTAAAAATTGAATGGCAGGGCCAGGGAGATGGCTCAGTGGAATAAGCGCTTCCTTGGCAAGTGCAAGGGTCTGAGTTCGGTCCCTGGTTCCACAGAAAAAATAAATAAATAAATAAATAAAATTGAATCACTTAGTTACATAGCTCAGTGTTTTAAAATAATTTGCAATGTTTTTATATGAAACATACATGCCAAATAAAATCCTTTCTACATTTATGTGTATTGATTTTTTTACAATAAGCTCATGGTTTTCAGTATTGTTTTCATGGAATACCTTTTGTTATGCACATGTTATGTAAAAAAAAAATCTAGGCCCAAGCAGGGGTCAGGAGAGCAAATTTTTTTTCACTCCAATAGAAAGCGGATTTTGTAATTATTAAGTTTTCTCCAATGAAACCTTCAGGGCAGAATAAAGTAACTCCAGTTAATTTGTAAACTGAATATAATGAGTCAAATAATTCAGCATATTTCCAGACATAATCTATTTGTGAAGCAACTATATTAATTTTTGTACATTTCATATGAATTAGGACCTTCAACATGAGCAACTTCATGAAAAATGTTGTGTGTGTCCTTTGGAAAGTAGGTAGGACTCTACTATAACTAGCAATAGTCTTAATAATTGGAAATGGGTCTGCATATCTTCGTCTTTAACATTTCATTCTGGCATCACTTCTTCTCTAAACTCCATGTCTCTGATTTCCAACCTCTCACTCTTGGGTAGAATTCAGCACTCAGTTTTCTCTGTATCCCCATTACACCTGGTTCTTTAGTGAGTCATGGCACAAGAAGGTACCAAAGGGGCTGGGGAGATGGCTCAGTAGAATAAGCACTTCCCCGGCAAGCACAAGAATCTGAGTTCAATCCCCAGTTCCTCAAAATAAATGAATAAATAAATAAATGAGAAGGTACCAGAATGTACTCATCTTTTCATAAATAAGAATTTGTTTCCTTTTAACCTCTGATATCTAGAACTAAAATATTTAAAGTTTTGTTCTATCAAATTTTATAACATACACAGTATGGTTAATTGTTTGTAGAGGCATAGCAGGAATATATTGGCTGAGGGACAGTGATTTCCCTGTTAACTTAACATCAATCAATAATAATATCATCAAAGTTATGTAACCGTAGGTAAGATTGATTTAAATTATAATAGTTGCTGTTGATTAAAAGACACTTACGTTATTAGAAATTTGTTATAGTTTCTTAGTGACTAAATTTAATTTTTTCAAAACCTTAGTTTCAAAATGTATTTAAAAATATGTTTATAGACCCAGTCCTAGCCCAGGTCCGGTGAGTGTGTGGACAGCTTCCTGCTACCCTGCGACAGCGGGACCAGTCCCAGCCCAGGCGCAGCGTGGGCCGGACCCTCTCCTCCCCCCTCGGGCC
>NW_004524967.1:34116-35872 GCF_000260255.1 Octodon degus | reverse complement strand
GCAATTGTGGTAATTCTGATCTCTAGATTATTTTTTGTAGTGTATGTAGGGCTTTGTCATCATGAAATTCTTTAGTTATTTTTTTGTCATAGATGTCTTTCATTTCCACATTAAACTGGAAATAGAGTTTTTTGCAGGGCATATATTCTGGGTTGGAGTTTGTCTTCTTGCAAGACTTGAAGTACTTTGCTCCATGTTCTTCTTTCTGAAGAAAAATCTGCTGTTATTCTAATGGGTTTTCCTTTAAATGCTATCTTTCTTTTCCCTAGAAGCTTTTAGTACACTCTTCTTGTGATGAATTTCTAGGATCCCTATATATTTGTGTGTAGTTTTAATTTAGTTTATGTTATTTGGAGTTCTGTATGTGTCAGTTATAAATGTCAGATTGTTTCCCCACATTTGAGGAGTTTTCTGCCATTATTTCTGCCCATATTATTTTTATATCATTTGTATTCATGCCTTCTTTTTCATTGATGCCTATTTGCCTTACGTTGTTCATCTTTGCATCATCTTGCAGATGTTGAATTATTTTTTTCCAGCATCATAGTTGTTTTTAAGAGACTTTTTTCTTGCCTTTTCACTAGCTGCAATGGTGTCTTCAAGGGCTGAAAGTCTTTCCTCACTTTCATTCAAATGACTTTGCCAGCTTGTAGAGTTTTTAAAGTTCTATATATTTCTTTTCACCTACTTCATGAATTCTATTTCTTTCTTATATTGCTCAATCAAGGATTACATCATTTTTCTATTCTCCTCTATTTTTTCATCAGTGTCTACTTTAGAAACACTTAGTAATTCTGTAATTATTGTCATCATTTCTGTTTTTTACTTTAGCGATTATTTCTGATCTGTTATCTTCTCTACCTTTCTGTAGTTGTTTCTTTACTTCAGACGCTATTATTTCAGAGATTTCAGAAATGTGACTTCCAATTTCTTCAATACTAGAGTCTTCTGCATTTTTCCTAGTTGGACTCAGGGCCTGAGAATGCAGTTTGCTTCTTCTGTTTGTTATTTTCTATAGCACTGTCATTTGGTGTAATAGTAACTTTAGTTCCTACTGATATTATTACCCAAGAAAGATTATGTGGTTAAGGTTGTTTCAGTTTTTTATTTATAGTACTAAAATTAGCAATACTAATAATGGGTAGTGAGATTTAGCAATTGACAGACTTTTGTAATTAATGGGTTTGTATTTTTGACTATATGGGCAAGCATTATGACTGTATAGCTAAGCAGATAGTAAATTGGGAATTTGTATTTAAATGAGCTCCCCTAAATCTGTCTGATAACCATCCCTTGATGTACCTTGAGAGTTTCAGACAGACTTTCTCTCTTCTTACCTGTTGCCTCCTCTCAGAGAGAGAGAGAGAGAGAGAGAGAGAGAGAGAGAGAGAGAGAATGCTCTTATAGACCTGAGTCTATCAGCGTGTCCCAGTTTAGCAGTCTGAATCTACTAAGTTGACTCTTGACTGGCTGGGCCTGGCTTGGAACTGGCTGCTGTACTTGGCTTCTTCCTACTGCACTGTGTGAACCCACATGCCAGGCCTGGCTGCTGGCTGGAATCTGGAGTCAGGAGGCAGGAAGATTTCTCTTTAGATTTTTTTTTTTTTTAGTTTGGGCATATTTTATTTTATTTTATTTTATTGTAGAGCTTTAATTTTATTTATTTTATTTGATCTTTACATATTCTTTTTTTCTATAGTTTTGTTGAGAAATAAATAGCAATGAGACAGTTTCAAATCAAATTGATAGGACAGTT
>NW_004524967.1:28822-34016 GCF_000260255.1 Octodon degus | reverse complement strand
TCAAATTCTTTAGCATTCCCAAACTAGTATATTTGCATTTTGTTAAAATTTGTACTGTGTTTAATCTTGTCATTTTCTTTCTACAAGTAACAAATTGAGCTCTTAATATTTTCTGATGCTTATTTATACAGCTTCCCATGACTTTTTACTAGTTGGAACATTTTCCAAATTATTTTATATCTACATTTTTATTTCATTAGGAATATATGAGTTAAATGACAGATAATACCTGAAATCATCTATATATGCAGTTTTTTTAACCTAAATGGCAGTGAAATGAAAGTCAATAAAAAGATTTGTAACTCAGTAGATATATGTGGCATCTGTAGATTAAACCATTAATGGATCACAGATACTAGCTCATCCAGTTTTTGTGTGGTATTGATTTACTAGCATTATCGTAGATAGAATTTTTAATAAATATATTTTAGATCCTTAAGGGTGGACTGAAGCTTAATGGTTGCATATTTTCCCAACATATGTGAAACCTTTGGCTCAGACCCCAGTGCCATCAAAACAAAAAGATCATGGTAAAGAGTAATTTGGAATAAATCAAAAGGCAGAATTAGTGTCAGATCTCAGAATGAGTGATAAGCAGCTCTCTCCCCTCCCTGTGGGAAGCATCTCAAGGTGAATTTGAGCAGGCCTACAGGTGTCAAACTAGGCCATGAGGACAAAGCAAGTTCTAATGTGAGGGCAAAGGACAAAATATTTCTGTCATCTGAAAATAGTTATTCTGTGCTTGTTTTCTGTTAGAATGTATTTATCTTCAAAAGATAATTTATTTCTGTTTAATCTATATCAATTCTAAATAATCAACTATTTTTGTTATTCTTTCTAAAGAAGCATAAGACTACTAATTTTTACCTCAAAATATTATGCTCTGTTAACAAAATTTTAATAAGTCTCTTTGAGATTTTAGAAAACTTTCATATAACAAAATAATCTGTACTTATAAAAGCCGCTTTTTGAAACAGAAACAAGGGTGACTCATAGCTTGAAACATTGTATGAATTATTAAATATCATTAAGAATGTCCCAAATTAGGAAATACTTGAAGCATGCCTTTAATTTACCTCTCTTTTATTGAATTTATTTAATTTCTAATGAAATATTAAACTGGTTCACAGATATCTTTTGTGGACAGCAAGTAGTCTTTATTTTAAAAGGCTTAAAGTCTACATAAATACTATATATACTATTCTTATATTTGGGGATGGTGCTATTTCTGGTATCTGTTTTCTTAAGATAAAGATATTAATCACTTTAATTCAAAATATACCTATAATATGGGTTTTGAACCAATATTAGTGTGAGTACTGTAAATAAAAACCCTAGAATATCTTTAATTGTGTAATAAGGGTGGAATGGAATTTTGTCTCCTCCTTTTTATGTGCATACTGAAACTTCTTGTCCTGTACTGTTTGAACTTTGCATTTGCTGAAATTTCAATGTATTATATATTTTAAAAACATAACCTCACTTATAGTAACAAAACAAAAGGACTCATTCCTATTACCAATATAATGTTCTATGTCAGAGAACAGTCGTCTGTATAAACAACAGAATTCATCTTAATTACTTTAAGGCAAATAGGACTTTTTAAGGGATTTTTAGATAGCTCTCAGGGTAAATGGGAACACTAGGTAGAGGGACTAGGGATCTGCCTCAGTAAAAGTGCTCAGATCTCTGCAGAAAGACTTACCTTTTGGTGTGAATCATTATGTTATCATTATCATATTATCATTATTACACTATCATTGTCATAAGGCACTAATGCTGGAAATACTAAAGGTCTTTCTTTCTGCATATGTACTATGTATTAAGAACTAAACATTTAACCACTTTTCTGGTCACCTTGGGCTGCATAGCTGGGAGGCCATTCATAAAAGAGAAGTGCAGGCTTTATTGATAAGACAGGGTACCAATGCACTCTTTTTAATGAGGACACAGAGAGCAATCTAGTTTTTTCTAACTATTGAATTAATCAAATTGATGTGTCATCATTTAATTGACTTCTTCACTATTCCCAGTTTGACTTTTTATTCATTTTGCTCTTGAATGTTATTGAAATAAATATTGCTGTATATAAACATGTTGCTGTATCTGTAAAATGTATGTTAGTATATTTCCTAATAGTTAAATATGTAGATTAAATGAAATGTATATTTTAAATGAAGATGCTGAATATTTTATGAAATATTCTCCAAAGAGGTTTACTAATTATACACTCATAATTTATTGTCATGCTTGTTTTCTTCATTGTTATAAATATCTGTGCTAAAATGATAAATGAAAAGAATTTACTTTTTCTAACAGGAGCATATTTCAGACTTTTCTGTTTTTTTGTGCTTTTGACATTTATTTGCTAAAATAAAGAAAAGTTACCATCTGTTTTCAGTTGTTTAGAGTAAAACAAATACAGTCATCCCTTGTTAGCTATGAAAGATTTGTGCTAGAGCCCTCCATAGACGCCAAAGTCAGTGATGGTTCACCTTCTCTAAAAGAGCTTTTCCATCTGTCCATGAATTTCCTCTAAATTATTTATAATACCTAATGCAATGTACATGCTATATAAGTATGAGTTATGTTTTTTGTTGTTGTTGTTTTTGTTATCTTCAAATGTTTATTTTGAGACAGAATCTCACTATGTCACTAAATGGCCAGGTTTTGAAATGGTGATCTTTCTGTCTCAGCCTCCCGAATTCACATAGTCATTATTATTATATCATTTAAAGAGAAATGTCAAGAAAAAGAAGTCTACATTCTTAGTATGAAGACATTTTGCTTTTCAAAAAATGTTTTCAGAGAAGGGTATTTCATTGTCACTTAAATACTGTAAGTGCTTGAATTCAACAGAATCTCCCAATAGAGTCCAGTAGTTTGTAAGACTGGCAATGTCCAAAGTTGTTGACTTGAGCTTTTTACAGCTCAGCATATTATGTGGCTTTACTTTTTAATACTTCATTTTCATACTTTTCTGCTGGATGGTTAAGACCAAGATAAAGCAAGACCTATATAACAAGAAATGTAACTTTTGTATCTGATAAAGCCAGTCAAATCCCCTCAGGATTTAACCTGAAACCCTATACCGCAGTTTGTAGATCCTTTGTCAGTGTCAGTCATGTGGATGATTCATGGCCATTGCTTGACCAATTTGCTCTCTGTGAAAGCCTGAAAGAATATTTTCTCTCCATGCGACTGTGCTTAGGCACACTCTACATCACGGATCACATTCCTCTGTGGCCCTGTAATCTCCTTGATCAGAAATTTTGGGACAGAACTGAGTTACATAATGTTACAGCATAGGTTATCCTATGTCCTGAGTCCTCACTGACCTTGCAAGGCTACAGCCAAAATGTTGGCTGTCCTTGCAGCCCTTCTTTTTCTCTGATTTTTCGTCTGCCAACTTAGGCTGTAATGAATGACCCTTTTGTATCTGTATACTCAAAATAGTTAGGATACATATACAACCTCATTCTCTTAGTTCAATGAATAGAGAGAGAGGTTTGTTATAATAGTGTTTGAGACAAGGTATCATGTCTGCATCTTGTGCAATGAATAACCACTAAGACAACAATATGCAATGTATTAATTATTGAAAATGTGCCAGTAATCAGTTTTGAAACTGTCTCATTGATATTTGTTTCTCAATAAAATTATTAAAAATAAACAATAAAATACACTAAAGCCAAAAATGAAACTTAAAATAATTTTTACTCTCAGACAACCCAGGAAAATAACAAAAATATTAATAAATTTTAAAGTGCAAGTAAAAAAAAATAAAAATAAAAAATGTCTTCAGTCCTTTGCTGGGTGAATACATGGAGAGAAAAATTGTGGATAGAGAGGTCAAGATCCTGTCTCAGCTTCCCAGAATTCACATAGTCATTATATTATATTATTTAAGGAGAAAAACAAGAAAAAGAAGTCTACATTCTTGGTACAGTGACATTTTGCTTTTTAAAGTATGTTTTTAGTCCTTGGCTGGGTGAACACATGGAGAGAGAAATTGGATAGTGAGGTCAAGATATAATGGTACTTTGTTTAGGTAAGAAATTAAATGGGAGTGTTCTAGATTTATATATTTTCTTCTCAAATGATAATCAATTATCTCAGATCATTTCATTCATTAGAAAATAAGCTATATTTGTAAATGCTATGAAAGTACTTTAAAATAAATTTTTGCATTTTAAAGAGACAAAAATATATTAAAACGATAAAGAATTTCAAAATAAGATGACAGGAAATTATCAATGATTATTACATTGCATATTGTATTGCTACCTTCAAAGTGATTGTTCAGGTTACCAGGTACAAGCATGCAAAACTGATCAACAAAAATAAGTGCTAACTAGGGGCCAGAGAGATAGCTGAGTACAACAAGCACTTCCCTGGCAAGCACAAGTGTCTGAGATCAATCCGCAGTTTGGTCAAAATAAAATGTACTAGCTATTCCTTTCAATGGACTAATAGAAATTAGTAGTACAATTATCTTAACAATTTTTCCTACATATAAATCTTTTTCCTTTCCTTCTTTTCTCTTTTCACTTCTCCCAGTTGTTCTTTCCTTTTGAACAGTTTCTCTTTCACCAAATCTATTATGCCTATTAGATCTTGTTTATTCTTTCAGTTCTTACACTACAGAGACAATGCAATGTTTATATATGCAAGTCTGATTTATTTCACATATGGATATGGTCTGTAGTTGCATCCATTTACTTATAAAGACTCCAGCACATCTTTCTTTCTCCCTTGTGTAAAAATACCATATCTTTTGTATCCAATCCTTGAGTAATGGGCATTTGGGTTATTTCCAAGATATAGCAATTACAGATTTTGCTATTATAAATGTGGGTGCACATATGTCACTGTGGTATGATGTTTTCATTTTTTTCTGAGAAAATAACTAGAAGGGAATAGCTAGGTTAAACAGGACCACTAATCCTAGTTTTTAAAAGTATTTTCCCAGCTGAATTCCTCAGTTGTCATACAAGTCATTATTTCCACCAACAATTGAAAAGGTTTCTTTTTCTCTGCAGCCCCACCAGTGTTGGTAATAAGTTGATGTCTTAATGATACCCATTATTTCTGGGATGAGATGGAACCTCAGTCTTGTTTTCTATTTGCATTTCTCAGATAACCAACAGTGTCAAACACTTTTTCATATATTTATTTGTCATTTATAGTTTTT
>NW_004524967.1:16552-20307 GCF_000260255.1 Octodon degus | reverse complement strand
TCCTAGTTGGACTCAGGGCCTGAGAATGCAGTTTGCTTCTTCTGTTTGTTATTTTCTATAGCACTGTCATTTGGTGTAATAGTAACTTTAGTTCCTACTGATATTATTACCCAAGAAAGATTATGTGGTTAAGGTTGTTTCAGTTTTTTATTTATAGTACTAAAATTAGCAATACTAATAATGGGTAGTGAGATTTAGCAATTGACAGACTTTTGTAATTAATGGGTTTGTATTTTTGACTATATGGGCAAGCATTATGACTGTATAGCTAAGCAGATAGTAAATTGGGAATTTGTATTTAAATGAGCTCCCCTAAATCTGTCTGATAACCATCCCTTGATGTACCTTGAGAGTTTCAGACAGACTTTCTCTCTTCTTACCTGTTGCCTCCTCTCAGAGAGAGAGAGAGAGAGAGAGAGAGAGAGAGAGAGAGAGAGAATGCTCTTATAGACCTGAGTCTATCAGCGTGTCCCAGTTTAGCAGTCTGAATCTACTAAGTTGACTCTTGACTGGCTGGGCCTGGCTTGGAACTGGCTGCTGTACTTGGCTTCTTCCTACTGCACTGTGTGAACCCACATGCCAGGCCTGGCTGCTGGCTGGAATCTGGAGTCAGGAGGCAGGAAGATTTCTCTTTAGATTTTTTTTTTTAGTTTGGGCATATTTTATTTTATTTTATTTTATTGTAGAGCTTTAATTTTATTTATTTTATTTGATCTTTACATATTCTTTTTTTCTATAGTTTTGTTGAGAAATAAATAGCAATGAGACAGTTTCAAATCAAATTGATAGGACAGTTTCAATAATTAACACCTTGCATACATTCTTCCTAGTGTTTAATTGCTGTACAAGATGCGGACATGAGATCCTATTTACAAACACCATTAGAACACATCCCTGTATTCATTAAGAGAATGTAACTATATATCTATCCTAACCACTTTGAATATACAGATACAAAATGGACATTCATTTGTATACCCTTTTTTTTGTTAAGTTTAGTTATTTGAATATTATAGGTGTGTAAACTCAGCAAAATATTCTAAAAGAGCCCAGTAGCCCATAATAGTATTGGGTCTTCCACTCAATTGGCAATGTGAGAAATTGTTGATCTGAGTCCCCTGCAGCTCAACATACCAGCATGCCTTTACTTCTTATATTTCATTTATATACTTTTCTGCTGGATGGTTAAGACCAAGGTAAAGCAGGACCTATGCAACATCTCTTCAGATTTTTAACACAATATTTTTTGCATACTTTCCAGTCAGTATATTTTCCTAGTTTTTTTGTATATATTTGCCTAATAAACTGATTGACATTTCAAATATCTCATTTTGCAACTATGCTTTTCACATGTTTTTAATATGTTTTTTATTCCAAGAATGGAAACTCTTACATTGTAAGTTTTTTTACATTTAATTTAGTAACCCATGTACAACTTCTACTAACTACTAAGAAGACAAAAATATGCAATGTTTTTATTGAAACTGTCCTACTAATCGGTTTTGACATTATCTCATTGCTATTTGTTTCTCAATGAAATTAATTTTAAAAACTTCTACTGATATATGGTAAAAGATAAAATATGTGTACTTTTTCCTCCATAGCTTATCGATTATTTTCTACTATTTTAAAAATAACATTAATTTAAAGTATCTAGCTCTAGGGGGCTGGAGAGATGGCTCAGTGGTCTAAAGCACCTACTTGGAACAATCTTGGCAAAGCACAGGGACTGCGGTTCAATCGTCCAGCACCACATGCCAGCCAGCCGCCCCCCCTGGTGGGCTGAGCTGGCCACACACATACACACACACACACACACACACACACACACACAAGTTAAAATTTAAAAAAAAAATTAAAAAAAAAAAGTATCTAGCTTGACTAGTGTTGCAAGATTTAGCAAATAAAAAGAAAATGGCCTATTAAATTTGAATTTCATATAAAATGAACATTTTTATAATAGGAATATCTTTCTGTACTATTTTGAATATACATATATTAATTTTTTAAATTTGGAATTAGTATTATGTGAAAATCCTGTATTTTAACAAACTGCTCAAAATTTTATCATTATGACATTTTCCCTGCACTTTCTGTGCACTCTAAGAGACAATATACTATGGGTAATGAGTGATACAGTGAAGCTTCAGTGACGAACACAGGCCTCTCTCCTACTCCCCAGTAACATAAGCTATAAGTTCATTCTATTTTGAGCTGTTCATAACACTACCTAATTTTAGGAACTGAAAATATTTTAGCTGATATGGTCATCTTTTTGTCCCAGAAATTATTGTGTATTTATTTAACTTTATTTGGGAGATATGATTGAATAACTTTCCAAAATGAATATGCTTGATGCATAAGTATAAAATTCTATGTCAGATTATTGTTTCCAAACTTGCTGTAAGAATACTTGCTACCAAAGCATGATCTTTGGTAATGTGATCATGCCACTAAACCCACATAAGGCAGAGTCTAATTCTTTACTACCTTGAAGCCGTGTGAACTCTGTTTTGATCAATAAAAGGAAATGAAAACATTGCTGTGTGACCTTTGGGGTTAGAACATAGGGAACCAACTCTTTCTGTGGAATTTGGAATGTTATCTTTAGATAAGCATTATCTAAAGGAAACTACTTTCTGGAATATAGCTTTCTTGTTAGGAGAAGTTCAAATCAGAGAGAGCACTAACCCTTGGTTCACAGCCCCAAAGATATACTGATGTCATCTCAAGCACCAACTGCCAGAGATTTGCAGAAGCCTTTGTGAACAGAGGCAGTCTCTGAAGTGACTAAAAAGTGCTGACTGACAATTCATCTGATTTGCATAGGACCTCAACTGAGAACTACACAAAACAGTTGAAGCAACCCAGATACTATGAAGCCAGTAAACTAGCTCAACTTAATGGAAGCTGAGATTATGATCAGTCACAAGAGATAACTAAAGCAGATGCTCGCAAAGACAAATAAAGTACTCCACATACAATAATTAACTCATTATTTCAAATGTCATCTGCTACTCTTTGAACCAATAATTCTACCAAATATTTTTACATTTCTTGTTTATCATCTTATTTTCATATCATTAAAATTAATCACACCATTTCTAATTTGCAAATAAATAGAAGTCAAATGTGCTTCATTATTTTCCAGCCCTGCATTTGTATAGCTGCAGTAGCACACAGAGCAAAAAGGTATTGGTCTTCAAAAAAATGTGATAGTAATTTACTTACTTGTGGTGCTAAATTGGACTAGCAAAAACAAGTCCAAAGAATGATTTTCTAGGTTTTTTTCTGCCCTAACATAAATGAAATTCTCCTGTAGATTCAGTTCTCCAAAGGGTATACTGTAGCCAATTAACAGCAGACTGTGTAAGAATATCATTTTTATAACTTCAAAGGTTTATGTATTATTAGAAAGTAGCAACTGAATATTTAGCATTTCTTATAAGAAGTTTCTTCAATGTTACATAATAGTAAATGAGAAAAATGAAACAATTCAAATGCCTATTTTATCACAAGTACAATATGGTAATATTTCTAGACAAGATGAGTAATATAAATATATAAGTTATCAAAATTATATAGTTTTTTTGTTGCTTGACTGTTTTATGTATTTGATATGAGGCCTCACTACACAGCTTGGACTCATAGTGATCCTCCTGTTTTCAGCCTCCCCAGTGCTGGAATTACAGGAATCCACCACTGCACCAGGACTCAGTCACCCGCTCAACATGCCCAGGGAGTAGAGCATGCAT
>NW_004524967.1:12764-16452 GCF_000260255.1 Octodon degus | reverse complement strand
TGGTGATTTCTTTTGATGTGCCAAAACTTTCTAGTAAGTTGAGATCCCCATTTTTTATTTCTTCATGTATTTCTCATGCAATTCGGATTTTTTTTCATGAACTCTCTGCCTACCTATATATCTTCAAAAGTGCTACATAATTTCTTTTCCATTACATTTAATGTTTCTGCTTTAGTATTTAGATCTTTATCCATTTTGACTTGAGTTACCTAGGGCTAATTTTATTCTTCAGCTTGTGGAAAGCCTGTTTTTCCAGCTCCATTTGTTAAAGAGACTATTTTTCTTCCAGTGAACATGCTTGGCAACTTTGTCAAAGATAAGTTGTCTGAGTGTGTTTGTAGTTGTTTTTCCATCTTCTCATCTATTCCTCTGGTCATCTGGTCTTTTTTTTTTCAGTACTGTGATGATTTTTATCATAGCTGCTTTATAGTACAATTTCATGTCAAGGATTGTGATTCGCCTGACTTGCCTTTGTTGGCCAGGATTGCTCTTGCCATTCTAGGATGTTTTCTGGTTCCAAATGAATTTTAGGAATGTTTTCTCTAGATCTGTGATGTATGATAATGGTAGTTTGTGTGGGATTGCATTGAATCTGTATAACAGTTTTGTAAGTATAGCCATTTTCACCATGTTGGTTCTTCCTAACCATGAAAAATGAATACTTTTCCATTTACTGAAATCTCCTTCAATTCATTTCTTTTCAGACTACTATAATTTTCAAGGTATAGATCTTTTCTATCTTTGTTAGATTGATTTCCAAATATTTTATTTTCTTGGATGTTATTGTAAAGAGTAGCTTTTACTAATTTCTCTTTCAGTGAGCTTGTTGCTTGTGTATTAGAATACTATTGATTTTTAGTGCTTATTTTGTATCCTACTATGGTACTTAATTTCTTTTTTAATTATAGGAGGGTTTTTGGTCGAGTTATTAGTATCTTCTATTTAAAGTATCAGGTCATCTTCAAGTAATGATAATTTAACTTCTTCCTTTCCAATTCTTTTTCCTTTTATTTCTCTCTCTTGTCTAATGGTTCAAGAACTAAACTTAAAAAGAGGTGATAATGCACATCTTTGTATTTTTACTGATTTTAGAATGAAAGATTTCAGTTTTGGTCCATTTAATATGATGTTGACTGATGGTTTGTCAATGGCTTCATCACATTGAGGTAAAGACTGTCGATACCAAGTTTCTGTATTATTTTTTAATCATTAATGAGTGTTGACATTAAAGGTTTCATTAAAAAACTTACCAAAAAAAAAGTATAGGTACTGATGGATTTATACCTGAATTCTACAAGAAATATAGAGAAGATTTAACACCAATACTCTTCAAACTCTTTATTGATATTGAAAGGGAAGAAAGTCTCCCAAACTCATTTCTGGAGGCATGTTTGATCCTAATATCAGAACCAGAGGAAGAACCAACCATAAAGAGAGTTATAGGCCAATCTCCATAATGAACATAGATGCAAAAATCCTCAATAAAATGCTAGCAAACAGAATGCAGCATTTCATCCAGGAGATTAGACATCACAGCCAAGTGAGATTCATCCCAGTGATGATTTAATATACACAGAAACATAAATGTAATATACCATATCAACAAAGCCAAAGACAAAAGCCACATAATCATCTCCAGAAATGCATTAAGATAATTTTTGTATGCTAATTTTATATACAGGTACAATTATTTTTAATATTGACATTTGAATTTTTAATAATAAACTTTATTTTGTTATTTTTATTATTTATTTTTATTGTCTTTTTCTTTTATAGTTATTGTTGTTATACCAATTTTTTCTTTTCCTTTTTCTTTTTTTTCTTTTCCTTTTGAATGCATATTTTATGTGCCTACTTCTGTAATGCTATTTTTAATCTTCTCCAGTTTCTAACTTTATCTATTTCTGCTTTTGTTGTCACCATTTTATTTTAGTTATTACCTGAATTCTTGTTTTTTCAATTTATTTGTACTAAAATACTCAAGTGCTTTGCTTCTCATTTTCTCTTAAGTGTGTTTTTTTAAATTATACTCCTTCATTCTTTACAATATTTTTGTCAATTTTCTATATAATTTCATTAGTTTTCACATTAAATGTAAAGAGCTCTCTTCTTTTGTATGAACATGATGTATTCTGTCACTTTTTAACATTTTCATGTATTTTTCCTATCATCAGATAATTATATTTCTTTTTGTTATTTATGTGTATATAGTGTTTTCTTTTGTTTGTTTCTTTGTTTTAGTTGGAGATTTGAAGACTCTGAGACAGAGACCACACTTGTAACATTTAGGCCTAATTTGATTACTTAGGTTTCTTTTCATTGTGTGATGGGTATCAAGAGGCAGACTAGGTATTATATGAGTATTAAGAGACATGTGATCTATTCTATGTAAAATAGCTTTGTTCTTATTTATTTTAGGGGTGCACTGGAAATTGAACTCAGGACCTTGTGCTTGCTATTCAGATTCTCTGACACTGAGCCATAACCCCAATCTTTTTTTAATATTTTAACTATAATATTAAATATTTTTCTATTGGTTAATAACTCATCATATTGTCTGATTCATATTTACAATTTAATTAACCAAATAGTCTCTATTAATTTTTATTTTATCATGAGAAGAGATTAAATGAGATGCAGAAATAATTTATCAGAAACAAAGTTCTGATTAATATCTAGATGTCCCTCTAAAGATCTATGTGATTATAGCTGGAGCTTTAGGAAGTTATTGGATCATGGGGGGATGATATTTATCAATGTGTTAGTCCATTGATGTTCATTGCATGATGATATGTTGTTGGAAGATGAATCCAGTTAGAGGAGATCACTTTCTAGGCGCATAGCCTGGAAGGATCTCTCTCCTTCCCTTCTTCTTTGATAGTGCTCAGTGCTGCCCATATTTCTTTTCTTCCATGACTGACTGTCATGTTACCCTTCCATGGAACCAGTAGATTATGGAATGAAATCTCTACAAACTATGAGCCCACATAAACCTCTCCTTAAATTGTACGTATTAGTTATGACTTTTTTTCCAGAAATGAATGAAATAACTAAGACAGATTTTGGTTTTTGAGAAGTAGGATCATTGCAGTGAAGTTACCTGACTGTATGCCAATGGTTTGTAGGAGAAAGTCAACAAAATTTGGAGATGCAGGCTGATGAATCTAACCTAGAATATTGCAGGCAGAGTTTAATGGTATATTCTGGACAGAGCTCAGAAGATAAGAATGCAAATAAAAATCAACCCTGGATTTTCTTTTAATGAACAAGAAAGTAGTAGTAATTTGGATATAAATTTATATCCCTAACTTGTAGGATCAGTGAGATAACTCAGTGAACTAAGCAACTGCATAGGCAAGCACAAAAACTGGGATATGATACCTGGCATCACAGGCCATACCTACCCCACCTCCAAGCAAGCTGAGACCACTGTAACAAGGCTTGGTGGAGCACCTCTATAATCCCAGCACTGCGAAAGCTGAAAACAGGAGGATCACTATGAGTTCAAGCTGTGTAGTGAGACCCTGTACCAAATACATAAATATGTGTACTTGCTTTGATGCAATTGCATGTAATATGTACTCAAAGATCAGCTTCATGGAAGTTTACTAGTTTATAAACATCCTTCCCTGAATTATAATTTAGCAACATGGAAGCTAAATAAAACCTTGGGAGAACAAATATATAT
>NW_004524967.1:2952-4444 GCF_000260255.1 Octodon degus | reverse complement strand
AGAAAAATCTATTCTCATATACTGCGTTGTAAATGGCAAATTTGATTGACAATAAAATTATGTGAGTGTCAAATGTGGTCCATTATTGCTTGGCAGCAGCATATTAGTTGACAGAGGTATCAAAAGTCTTATTCAATATCCCATATTTCATTTTAATTACTCATAAAGACCAAGAATAAAGATATGTCTTATAATAGTTTAATCTTTCCAATTTTTCAAGAATTTCATAATAAAATAAAAACAATCTGCATTGACATGTATCTGTCTTCAGAAGATATCTGGTATCACTGGAAATAATTATTCTACTCTTTTACATAAGTCTTAATAAATTGTGAATTGAACCTAATTTTTCATGATAGTTTTTTTGGTCTACAAATGAGACAAAGATACACTGTTCTACATTCAGGTTCCATTACTGCACTTTCTTTAGACATTTTTGGCAAAGTACTAGCTCCTACAAGGAAACCATTATATTACTTATAAAGAAAAATGAGATGTCTCTATTTCATTAACCATATTGCAAAAAAAAAAAAAATCAAATGACTTAAAATGCCTCCCCTGGGAGATCCTTGCATTTGTCTGTCTTTCTCCACTAACACTATTATTCTTATATATGATTCATATTTGAATGGTGAAAATAAGGTAGAGCAATGTTTACCAGATTTAATCTTGTCCATTTTGGTGGTAAAAATTAATCCATTTAGTATGTACAAAGGAGGTTTAAGTGCCCATTCCAAAACAACGTTGAAAGGCTAAAACATGACATTTGTATGACAAGCACTAAATATGCAAATAATGCTAGCAAAATATGTGTAAAAACCACAAGTTAATACAAGGTATAATTGAACTTTAAAATGCATTCTTCATCTCATAAACTGGTGAACTCTGAAGCAAAGAAAAATCAGATTGTCTTTCTTGTTTCTGGAATGGAGTTTGTTACTCACAGTCTTTCTCTTGGTGTCATGATTGCTACTGTTCAGATCTCTGTTCTAGGGAAGGCAGCTTCCCAGTTTCTAGAATGTTCTCATTTACCCTCATCTGAAGATAGTTGCTTTCCCAAAGCCACACCCTTTCCTAAGACAGGGCACCACAGAAAAGGGAACTAAAATATCTGGCAGACGTTAAGTCCTGAAACTGACATACTTTATCTCATGCTGGAACTACTAGTAACATCCATATGTGGGATGATGCAGCTTCTGTCATAACTTGATGAATCTAAGGTCAAGAGGTCCATACTAATGTGTAAGTGGCCTTCCCTCAAATCATCTTTTTTTTTTTTTTCAGCTCCATTCATTGTGAGGAGAGATGATGCATAGTATTTTGGACAGGATTCAATAGGAGAATTGTAAAGAAGACTTGTGATTCTAGAACAAGATCATGGCATCTTCAAGGTAGTATTATCCACCCACTGACCAAGGAAGAACATAAAGATGTGTTCACTGTGTGTTAGCTCAGTATAGCTCTGCTTTCTTGTAAGTAGTCTTTAAAGACA
>NW_004524967.1:916-1992 GCF_000260255.1 Octodon degus | reverse complement strand
CATATATCTATGTTCATAGCAGCAAAATTCATAATAGCTAAGTCTTGGAAGAAGTCTATGTATCCATCAACAGATGAAAGAATAAAAACAATGTGGTACTTACGCTTAATGACATTATACTCAGGAAAAAAAATGATACAGGAGTTATTTGTAGGTATGTACCTAGAGATCATCATAATGTTAAGTGAAGGAAATCAGACTTAGAAACTTAAATACTCCACGGTTTCTTTCCTCTTATATGAGAAACTCAATATAAAGTGGTAAATAAGACAGACAGGAGGAAAAAGAGAAAAAAGGTTTCAGTAATCTAGCACAGACAATGTATCTAAAAATGTACCTTGATTTAGTAAAATTGTCTTTCTTACATGTTTCATGTTTTTTGGCCTGAAGTCTTGTTGTTTTACATATGATAATTAAATTTTAAAGACTTCTCACCATATTTCATTTATTTATCCTTACCTTGAGTGTCCAACATCCAGGAAGAGATTTTCCATAAGTTCCCAAATGAATGCTATTCCTTACAAAGAAGAATCAGATATTTGGAAGTACTACACTGCTCTTGTCCAACTTTAAAATAGCAATTTATACCCACAGGAATTTCTTTCCATATTTAATTAATTTTACTGAGAAAGAAATAGCAATGAAGCAGTTTCAAAACAGGTTAGTAAGACAGTTACAATAATTAATACTTATTGTTTTCTTCATAGTAGTTATTCATAGTACAAAATGCAGATACGATATCTTGTCTAAACACTATTAGTCCAAATCTTTTTTCTCATTGAATTAATAGAGAAAGTATCTATCTATCTATCTATCTATCTATCTATCTATCTATCTATATATTCACTACGAAATTATCCTTCATTTATATCCTCCCTTTTTGTTTACTTTTGTCAGAGATGGGTATTCCATTGCCTTCAAATATTGTAGGTGCATGAATTCAGCAAAATAATCCAAAATAATCCAGTAGTCCATCATAGTAGCATGTTATCCACAGAATTGGCAATGTCAGAAGTTGTTGACTTGAGCATTTTAGTAATTTTTAAATATTTTTTTGCATTCTATATGTATTTAAA
>NW_004524967.1:0-816 GCF_000260255.1 Octodon degus | reverse complement strand
ACTGCTGGAGTGTAATCCTGCAGCTGCAATCCCTGCAGAGAGTGTAGAGGATAGATCCAACCAGCTAGTCCAGGAGCAGAGCATCTCGCCACAGGGGCACAACAGGTTCACCCTGAAGGGCAGCAGCTGGAAGGAGCTGAGCACAGCAGCCAGACCCAAGCCAGATGCAGCTGGATAAGTCCAAACTTTGTAGAGCTGCACCTGAACTTCAATATGTGTAAAGGTTATGAAGGTTATAACTACAGCAAAGATCTACAAGAATGGTTAGAAGACAGTGCTCCACAAAATGACGAGAAGGAACAAAATGCTACCTCAGAACCCAAGCCCACCCATAACAAGTGCAGAGGTCACTAACACAGAACAAATTGGAAATCACACAGCTGAAAGCAATGAATCAACGGCTTCTGAAATAAAGAAACAGCTGCAGGAAGATGTAGAAGACCTCAGATTGGAAATGAAAAAAGAAATCCCTGAATTAATAACATCTGTGATAAAGAATCAAATGCAGAAACATATAGAAGAAACCCAGTGCCCACCCAGAACAAATGCGGAGGATACTAACTTGGCTCAAATGCATGAATTAATAGCGTCTATAGTAAATAAGCAACAGCAGAAAGATAGAGAAGAAATCAGAACACAATTCTTTTCTGAAATAAAAAAAGAACTCTCAGAACTCATAGCAGATGAAGTAAAGAGGCGACTACAGAAACATAGGCAGGAAACCAAATCTGAAAAAAACATTGCAGTAAAAGAATTTCTAACTGCTTCTAAAGAAGAAATTGATAAAAAAAATATAGGAGATTAGAAAAATGACGG
>NW_004524966.1:752021-761578 GCF_000260255.1 Octodon degus | reverse complement strand
AAAAAAAAAAAAAAGAAATTATACTAGAAGGCTACTCTGATAAAATAAGCATGGTAGTTGCAGCAAAATAGACCTGAGGTTAAATGGAATAGATTCAAAGACGCTGAAGCCCCTGAAAACACACTCAGCCACTTTATCTTTGACAAAGTGCCTAAACGTACTCACTGGAAGAAAGACAGCCTCTTTAACAAATGGTGCTGGAAATATTGGCTCTCTACATGCCAAAAACTCAAGCTTGACCCAGTTCTATCACCATGCACTAAACTAAAGGCAAAATGAATTAAATATGTAAACATTAAACCTGAGACACTATATCTCCTGGAGGAGAAAGTAGGTGGAACTCTTGAAGACATAGGGTTAGGCAAAGACTTCATGAAGAGAAATCAAATCGCAAAGGAAACATTTGAATGAATTAACAACTGGGACCTGCTCTTTCTGAGAAGTTTTTTCTCGTCAAAATAAATTACAAACAAAGTGAAATGGCAATCCACTAATTTGGCAAAAATGATGATAAATAACTACTCAGACAAAGGTCTTCTCTCTAGAATTTATAAAGAATTAAAAAACATTAAGGCCCTAAAATTTTAAGAACCAATCTAGAAACGGGCATCTGAGATGAACACATACTTCTCAGAGGATGAAATTAAAGAAGCGAATGAATATATGAAAAAATGCTCCACATGCCCTGCCATCCGCAAAGTGCAAATTAAAACAACATTGAGAAACCATTTCACCCCAGAAAGAATGGCTATCGTAAAGAAATCATACAACAACAAATGTTGGAGAGGCTGTGGGGAAAAAGGAACCCTTCTCCACTGCTGATGGGAATGTAAATTGGTTCAACTGTTACGGAAATCAATGTGGAGACACCTTAGAAAAGTTGGACTGGAATTCTGATTTAAACCAGATATTCCTCTACTGTGAATTTTTCTGGAAGATCTGAAAACATTCTATCATAGGCATATATGTGTGCCTATGTTTATAGCAGCACAATTTGTGATAGCCAAATCTTGGAAACAACCAAGATGCCCATCATCTGAGGAATGGTTGAAAAAAATGTGGTATTTTTACACAATGGAGTGTTATTCAGCTATTAAGAATAATAAACTTGAAGCCTTTATATTGAAGTGGATGCCACTTTAACATATACTCATGAGTGAAATAAACCAGATACACATGTGTAAATATTGTATAGTTTCCCCAGTATAAGAACTCTAAAGAAGAAATCCAAATAGAAAGATGTAATAGAATTAAAAAGGAAGCAGGATCTCGAGGACTAACTCATCAAAAGAAGGAAAGGAGAAGAGCTAGGAAACATGACAATGTCAAGCCATACACTTATATGTAGGAAATGGGCAAGGCAATCATCCTGAGACTTTTCAGAAAATTTTTGAATCTAGCAGTTAATTGGAAAATTCTCCCCCTGACTAACTATATATACTGATATGTGTGAACTAAGCAACTGCACTGCAGAAGGTAGCCTGTAATAGTAGTTTCATGTTTGGAGTGCCTGTCATTCTGGACTTCTTGTCATGACATGCCATTTGCTGCTGTGCTGTCTCTCGGGTAGATGGTTATTCAAAAAGAAGGGAATGGTGAATGAAGGCAAGAAGTAGGAAAAGGAATATTGTGGGACTGTCCTGCTTCAAGGTTGTGTATGGTTAGTTTTTTGGACTTATATGTAAACATAGGAAGTATATATTTCTTTATGCCTATTTTTAGAATATATTCTAATTTTTAATTTTTTTATCATATTCTCTAGGGACTTAAAGTTCAACATATCAATACTTGATGAAAAATATCTGTTCCTTGTTATGCCTAAGACGCTTGATATTCAGACAGACAGTGAGGTTAACCTTAATAACCTAAGTTGTATGGTGATAACAATAAGCTTGTCTTCTGAATTGTTAACAACATAAGTTTGCAGACCAAATTAGAGAAAATGGAGGGTTTCAAGGAAAGTGAATATTTTGGCCCTAGCCTTCCAAGGTCAATTAAGATCCAGGATATATGAGAACTTGTACTCTTACATCATATAATTCGGTAGTGTCCCAAATTTTCTGATCAAGGAGATTATGGCGCCAAAGAGGAAAGTGATCGATGATGTAGAGTGTGCCTATGGAGAATCACATGGAGAGACAACATTCTCTCAGGATTTCACAGAGACCATATTGGCCAAGCAATGGCCATGACTCATCCAAAGGTTCTACAATCTGAGGTATAGGATCTCAGGATAAATTCTGAGGAGATTTCACTGACCTTATCAGGCCCAAAAGCTACAACTCTTCTTGCATAGGTCCTGCTTTACCTTGGTTTTAACCATCCAGCAGAAAAGTTTAAAAATGAAATATGAGAAGTAAAGCCATGCTGGTATGTTGAGCTATAGGGGACTCAGGTCAACAATTTCTGACACTGCCAGTTAAGCATAAGCCCCAATACTATTATGGACTACTGGACTCTTTTAGAATATTTTGCTGAGCTTACACACCTATAATATACAAATAACAGAACTTATCAAAAAAGGGGATACAGATAAATTTCCATATTGTGTCTGTGTATTCAAAGTGGTTAGGATAGATATATAGTTACATTCTCTTAATGAATAGAGGGATTAGTTCTAATGGTGTTTGTAAATAGAATAGCATGTCTGCATCTTGTGCAGCAGTTAACCACTAGGAAGAATGTACATAATGTTTTAATTATTGAAACTCTCCTACCAATTTGATTTGAAACAGTCTCATTGCTATTTGTTTCTCCAGAAAATTATGAAAACAAACAAACAAACAAACAAACAAAGAAAACCCCACAGATTGGCATACTGAATTAAAAAACAGAATCCAACAATCTGTTGCATTGAAGGAACTCTTTTAACCCTAAAATTTATTCATAGACTAATTATTAATGTGTAGAAAACAGTATTTCATTCACCAGGACCCCCATAACAATCAGAAGTAGTAATTCAATTATCAGACTTGGTAAACTTCAAGCTAAAAGTAATTAGAAAAAAGAAAAAAGTCATGACATACTAGTTAAGGGAATGGTCCAACAAAAAATGGTAACAATGATAAACACTGTACATCTAAACCTGGAGCAACTACCTTCATCAAACAAAATAGTGCTAAAATTAAAAAAAGACAAGGGAAATATTTTAAGATTTCTTGAAAGCAAGAGTCAATATTCAATTATTTCCCTAATCTTGCATAATTGTATCTGTTAATTTGAGCAATATATTTGATGATAAAAATAGATAATTTAACAACCTTTGTTAGTTAGCTATTCCTGTTTTGGAAATCTGTAACATATGTTTTTTTTAATGTTACCTGTTTCTTTTCTTTTTTACTTCTGTTTTTACTCTTCCAAATAAAATAAAATTTAATTTACAAATTATAGTTTTTGAAACATTAGCCATATCAATTAGACAGAACTAAGAAATAAAAGA
Organism: Octodon degus; assembly: GCF_000260255.1. NCBI lineage: Eukaryota > Metazoa > Chordata > Mammalia > Rodentia > Octodontidae > Octodon > Octodon degus. The sequence continues at coordinate 758,139 of NW_004524966.1, read as the reverse complement.
AAGAATAAGGATTGCAAGTGAAAATTTCATTATTTATAATGACCTAAAACGCTACTTGCAGGACCCCAGAAACTTCACCGAATGTTTCAGACATAATCACCAAATTCAGCAACATATGAGGATACAAAATCAACATTCAAAATTCAGTAGCATTTATGTGCCTGATAAATGAACACAGAGAGAGAAATGAGGGAAACCACACATTTCACAATAACACTCCCCAAAATGAAATACATAGAAATCAATCAAAGGATAGAAAATATCTATACAGTGAAAATTACAGTATTCTGAGTAAAGAGTTTCAAGGGGGTTTTAGAAAATGAAAAATTATTTCATGCTGCTTTATAGGAAGAACCAACTTTGTGACAATGGCCATGCTTCCAAAATTGTTACACACACTTAATGCAATCCCGATTAAAGCATCATAAATACAGAACTAGAGAAAACTTTCCGCAAATTCATGTGCAACCAGAATCGATTCAGAATATCAAAAGCAATCCTGGGAAATAAGGGAAAGGCAGGAGATATCTCAATCCCAGATCAGAAATTATAGTATAAAGCTACAGTGATAAAATCAAAATGCTAGTGGCAAATAGACATATCTGAGGATCAGTGGAAGAAACAAGAAGATACAGGCACAACTACCAAAATACTCAGACAGCTTATCTTTGATAAAGGGGCCAAGCAGGCTCACCACAAGGAAGATACCTCTTCAGTAAATGATGCAGGATAAACTGGCTTTCCACATGCCAAAGTCTAAAACTAGTCCCATGCATATCGACACACATAATACTACAGTCAAAATGTATCAAATATTAAAATATTAAAAGATAAACAGTAAATCTTCTTGAGGAAAATATTGGTAAAAATCTTAAAAATCTAGGGGTAGATAAAGAGTTCATGAACAAAAACCAAACTTCATGGGAAATACTTCAAAGAATCAACAATTGTGATTTAATCTTTTTGAAAAGTTTCTGCACTTCAATGGAAACTTCCAACAGAGTAGAAATAAATCCCATAAACTAGGAAAAATTATAGCTTACTGTCCCTCCCGCAAATGTCTTTGATCTAGAAAATACAAAGAATTTAAAAATTATGAGACCCCCCAAATTCAAAGACTCAATCCAAAAACGAGCATCTGAGATGTATATATAATTCTCAAAGAAATACCAATGGCAAGTAAATATATAAAAAATGTTCAACATCATTCATCATTCAAGAAGCAAATATTAAAACAACACTGAAATTCCATCTTACTCCAGGAAGAATAACTAACATCAAGAAGTCAGACAATAAAAAATGCTGGGAAAGCTGTGCAGAAAAAGGGATCCTTCTGTACTGTTGCTGGGAGTGCAGAGTCGAGAAACCAGTATGGAAATCAGAGTGGAGATACTTTCAAAAGCTAGAATTGGTGATCCTATTTAAGCAAGCTGTTCTCTTCCTAGGTATTTTTCCAGAAAAACTGGAAACCTCATGTCATAGTCATTTATGTGCACCCATGTTCATAGCAGCTCAATTTACCATAGCTAAATCCTGGAAAACATAGAGATGCCCATCAACTAAGGAATCGATAAAGAGGTGATATTTTTACACAATGGAGTATTATTCAGTTATGAAATAGGATAAATTTAAGTCTTTTTCAGGAAATGAATGAAAGTAGAGAAATACGCTTAAGTGATATCAATCAGACCCACGTGTTTAACCATCAAATTGTCTCTTAGTGTCAGAACCTGAAGGAGATAAATGGAATCTGAAGGGTACAATAGATACTAGTAAAAGGGGATGAACTTGTTCAAAACAAAGTGTTGCTAAGTTTAGCAGAAGGAGATGAGAGAGAGAGAGTGAGTAAAGAGATTTATCTATGTATGTAAGCGGGATGATTTGAACAACTGTAATGTGTATTTATGGTGGAAAGAAGCAGATAATGCTCACATTTTTGTTTCCTTTCTTCAACTGTTCATTGTTATTTCCTTTTTTGTTTATTGTACATTTCTTTGTTTACTTGATCTTTTCCTTCTTGTTCCAATTTTGCATGCGTATACCTTGTAGTATTAATGACTGGAAAATAACAATGTGCATTACACAAATACTGTGAAGTTCATATTACTTTGTTAAGTGAAAGTTTTTATCACTTGTTATTTTTCTGTTGTAATACTATTTTTTACTCTCTTTAGAAAATAAAAAAATAAAAGCATAGATCTGTGTGACTTTAATTTTCATATTTCCATTTAACTCGACTGTGTAATACTGAGCAGATGTGTAAAGTGCATTTATTAGTAAAATACCCTTAGTATTCTCATGAGGTAATTCTAGAGATGATTAGCATGCAACTCAGCAAACTGAAGTGAGGAGACTCACACCAAGATCATATGTAGCACTGTAGCAGAACTCCCACCCAAGTCATCTCCAGGTTACTTTAATTACTGTTATAATTCTTGTTGATTATGTTTCTCATAAATGGCTGATCACCATGATACATATTGAAAGAACTGATTCGCAGTTGACAAGCAATTTTTCCTCTGTACTTCTGTTTGCAACCCTACCTAAACCTCTTACCTGAACCATTGAGACCTGAACTTATTTTAGCAAGATCACAGTCAGGTCCTCTAGTATAAATAAAGCTTTTCTTTACTTCCAAAACTTCTCAGGAATTGCTCTATTCCTGTTCCAGTTTGCAGCAACAACACTAGTGAAGAAGCCTATAATTTGACTAGACTGAATGGGAAAATAGAAGGATGGTGTCACTCATTTTGTATTGCTCCATTTTGCTTGAGCAGGTGTGTGTTTTGCTGGTATCATCTTTGGACATCTGATTTTAGTTTCCTCACCTTTCATTACAGACTAATCTCACTGATGTTCTAGAAAGATCTCCGGCTTTCATTTTCAATCTGGTGTTGTATCCATGATCCATTTTCTTCTGAAGCTTACACTGTCTGGGAATTAGCAGCTACTGGGTCCTTAAGCTCTAGAAAGTGTGCAGAAGACCACTGTGGACTCTGCAAGCTGAATTTCTATAAGCATACCTAGTGAATGCTTAACAAATTAATGATTCTTTTCTTCTACGGAACTCTAAACAAAAAATATCTGTAGTTTGATCATGAAAAGACATAACTATTTTTGTATTCTCATGTAATGACCAAGTATTCCCAGAAATTTGTTTTTATTCTTTTTATAGTTGTTTTGAAAGAGTGATTTTGAGATTGATTTGTTTGTGAGGGAAAACCGAATATTTGTGTATCAACTAATATCATTATAGTTTGATGTACCATCTTCCTATAGTTTGATTCTGCCATCTGCCATCTTATTAAACTCCTATAAGGTTTTTTCTGTTGTTATTCTTGTTCATTTTCTCTTTTCTCCACACAGATCTCAGAGTATTATTTTTAAAATGTAACCAAGATTTAATTTGTCTCTGGTTTAAGCCTGTTTCCTATTTCCTGTTCCACTAAAAATAAAATATCTGCACCTGCATATCATTTAAGAGACTACATTGTTATCTACATCTTGCAATTTCCATTGTTCTCTATTGATCAAAACTTTCTGGCCACACACCCCTGGCATGATGTTTCTGAGTATGCCAGGCTTCTTCAGTATCACTGAATTTGTGTGGTATTTTCCTTTTGAATATTAGTCTTCCACAATTCCATATTTTCATTTTGGCTGTTCCTGCTCATATTATAGGTCCTGTATTTGTGTCATTATCTTACTCAAGCTTTCCAGATTTCTCATTTTGTAATGACACTTCTTGTCATCCTCAAATTGTACACTGTGTGTTATTCTGTAATCATATTGTATAATTTCAATCTACCGCCTCCATTTTGCTGTAAGGCCCATGAGTTCGTATATCTTATATAATTATTAACCTCTACATAATCTTTCTGAACTCTACAGGTGTTCAGATACATTTCTGAATATGTAACAAGTATAATATTTTTGAGACAAAGAAGTTTATGTATTTTTATTGCTTGCTTTTGAGGGACCATGAAAATATGTAAGATGTGCACAGGGCCTCATCATGTATTCCTTAAAACTTTACATTCCTTAAGCACCTGATTTTACATCCCTGAACCCTTTGATCCCTATGTGCTTCCCACACAAGCCCCAGTACCTGTCCCTCCTTGAGTAGGCTGCCCTTAGGCAAGTTGCAATGCTCCTGCCCTGTATATCTGGATATTTATAAACCTGGAAATCAAACTCTATAGTTGCTGTCTTCTAGGTTTATGGGGGAGGTATAGAGACACTACCTCCACTGTCCTTAGTGCAGACAATAGTTATTTCTGACTCCAAATCTCCCCTTGAGAAAAATTACACCTGGCAGTTCTTTGTTTAGTTCTATATTTTGGTCTAAATTCCATCTATTTTTTCCATTTCTCACTTCCTCACTTATCTATTGTTTTTTAAATTTCACACAAAGCCTTGATTCAGAGTGTATCTGGTGAAACTACTAATTTCACGTACGCTTTCACAGGAAAGAGTTTTAAATGTTTTTCATGTTCTTAGTTCATATGGTTGACCTAGGTTGTTAGTCAAATCCAAATTATTTCTTGCTTGAACAGGGATAGAGAATGTACTGAAAAGTCCATTTTGATCTACCCACTCGACAGCTTTATTTTATTAATGAGAGACAGCAGCAGATGAGCATGTGCTGTACTCAAGGTCACAGACTTCAGAGTAGCAGGGTGGCAACCAGGAGTACAATCCTGATGCTTCTGACTTCTAGGCTTGTGCTTTACAGGAAAAAAATTTAATTTTTACAAGTTAAAATTGAATATCTTAAAAAGGATAAATAGAAACCAAACCCAAATAAATTGATTTGCAGATAAAAAGAACTCATAGATGGATTAAAAACTTTTAAAATATAATCTGAGGCTAGTCTGAACTGATAACAACTTAGTGTCCTTTACCATGTTTCATTCTTCAGTTTTGCTTAAATATAATTTCCTCCACTACCACCTTCAAAAAAAGCAAAAATTTGATGATCTGCTATATAAATGTGTGTTTATCACACAGTATTGAATTAAAAAATAAAAATTTTGTATATTTACCAAACTACCTTTAAATACCACAGGATAGCTGCTTTGCAGATTTGGATGAACAAATATTTCCATATATCTTACTGGAGATGCTTCAAATGCCTTAAATGTATTGTACTTGTGACTTATAAGATAAGGTTCCCAGGCAAGACACAAACCCATAATTTTCTGCAGTCAACATTATTCAAAATGATAAAATCAAGCTCAGATGGAGTTGATTTATTATATATTTTTATTCAGGTGATGAAACTAATGTGTACCTCTTAATTCTGTGATTAATAAAAATGTTCTAATAGCAGAGATAACCTCTCATGATTTAGACTCTAAAACTAATTTCAGTGAAGTTGTAACTACTACTAAATAAGAACAAACTATTGTGTTGCATAAATGTGTCCATTTGTATGTAAGTGTGCATTCATTGATTCAGTGACAACACCATGAATTTCTATGGGAGATAAAAAATTCTCTTTTACTGGCATAATTTTCACAATAAAATATTAAAGTTTTTGTCAGGGTTCTGCTAGAAGGAGGAGTCAGATTGAAAATTCAAATTTATTACTTCAGAATAGATTACTGATAGAATAACATTATTTCATCTGAGATAAAAGCACATCATATAATGTTTCTCAATAGTTAGAGATAGGATCAATGTATTACTCACCTAAATTTCCACATCATGAAGGACTGCCTTGCATAGTATTTCTTCAATGTGTTATTTGTGTACTTCCCTGGGGGAAGGGATTAGTATAAATAGTTTTATACATTATATGTTTTTGAAATTATAACTTTTATTCATATGAGTTCAATATTTTATAAACTCGAAGACTTTTTGATGATAAATGGCATTTGTTTTATCTTTACTATATAGGATCCTTACAATTGCCCTAAACAGTTCTTTGCTAGATCGAAAATTGTCCCTTTTCCTTTATGCATATCTCATGCAGTATGGCCCCTAAATGCTCCTGCTATTACTTAATTGGTGAGATTCTCTCTTTAAACATGATACTCCATGGAGAAAACAGTTCCTTCACTGTTCCTGGTTTATTTGCTCAACATGAATTTATTTAGTGCTTATTCTAGTATCA
>NW_004524966.1:744201-744851 GCF_000260255.1 Octodon degus | reverse complement strand
AATAAATAAATACATAAAGTATTCTAGAAATTTACTCACACAAATACCATCACTGACAACTTATTGTTTATTTTTCTAGGAATGTAATGCTTGCATTTTTATATAAATGGTTTTCCTTAACATACATATAATCATTTACCCTTTTCTATTATAAAATTTAAAAAGTCTTCTCTTTTTGAAAGCAAGCATGTCCTACTATTTTTATTACTATAATTTATTTCTTCATTGACAGTTAAACTCATTCCCATATTTTCCCATTATATGCAACATGGAGCATACATACTTGAATATACATTTTTGTGCACATGTATGAGTCTTAAAGATAAATTTTCAGAAGTGGAGTAATTTTAAACAAAGATCAAAATATATTCAAATTTAAAGTTGGAAATACATTATTAGATTGCACGCTGGAATATGTGAATGATTCTACAGAACCACCTACAGTACAAATACAAGTTATGTTTTCTTAAACTCTTGTTGGCAAGGAGACTTGTGTGTCTTTCAAATCATCCCCCTTATATTTTGTATTCCTTATATTTGCATCTTTTCTGATCTCATATATATTAATTTATCACTTGTATAATTTTTATGATTGATTTTTTCTTTTTCCTTTGCTAGAAACTATCTTTCATATTTGTAGTAATTTTTTT
>NW_004524966.1:741663-743331 GCF_000260255.1 Octodon degus | reverse complement strand
TGAAAAACACTACAGAAAATAAAAGTAGATTGTCTTTAACTCGACCTGATAAAAGCCATCTATGATATACCAACAGAGAACATCAAAAGAAATGGAGGAAAATTGAAAGCCTTCACTTTAAAATCAGGAACAAGACAAGTATACCCACACAGTCACCACTCCTGTTCAATATAGTTCTGGAAACATTAGCCACAGATATTAGAGAGGAGAAGAAATAAAAAAGAATGATGATTAGAAAGGAAGAAGTGAAATTATTATTTACAAATGACATGTTATTCTACCTAGAAGATCCCTAAAACACCAAGGTACTTGTAGATTTAGCAACCAAATTTAGTAGAGAATCAGCATACAAACTCAAAACTCAAAATCAATAGGATTTCTATTAACAAACCATGAATGCACTCAAAGAAAAATTATGAAAACCATATCATTTACAATAACCCCCCCAATGAAATACATATGAATCAATCTCAACAAAGAAAATAGTTACATACTATGACAACAATGGTACTCTGAAAAAGGAGATCAAAGAGCATTTCAGAAAATGGAAAGATATTTCTTACTCCTGGATAAGAACCAACATCATGAAAGTGGCCATACACCCAAAATCCTTATACAGATTCAATATAAGCCCAATAAAAATACCATCAATATACCTCACAAATAGAGAAAAAATATTTTTCAAATTCATCTGGAGCTATAAGAGACCTAGAATAGCAAAAGAAAACCTAATTAACAAAGGAAAGACAGGAGGCATCACACAATCCCAGACTTGAAATAATACTATGAAACTACTGTGATAAAACCAGCATGGTACTGGTCAAAACAAGCAAACAAACAAACAACAGACCAGATGATAAATGGAGCAGATTAGAAGGTGTAGGCACAACTACAAGCACACTCAGCCAACTTAACATTGACAATGACAAAGTGAATATATAAAAATGTTCAACCATATTGATCACTCAAGAAATGAAAATTAAAGCAGCATTGAGATATCATGTTATGCTGGAATGAATGGCTGTCATCATGAAGTCAACCAATATCAAATGCTGGAGATGCTATGGGGAAAAGGAACCTTTCTCCACTATTGGTGGGGGTGCTGACTGGTACAACCACTACAGAAATCAATGTGGAGATTCCTCAAAAAACTAGGATTAGAGATCTGTTTCAAGCCACCAATTCGAATTTTATATAGTTTACAAAACAACTCAAATCATCATATCACAGTGACATATGTGTGCCCATGTTCATGGCAGTGCAACTTGTCATAGCTAACTCTTGGAAAAAAATACAAATGTCCATCAACAGAAAAGTGGATAAAATTGATATTGTATCTTTACACAGTGGAATATTGTTCAGCTATTTAAAAAAGATAAATTTGAGGTTTTCGTTGATAAATGGATGCAGCTAGAAATTATATTGGTAAGTAAAATAAATGAGATCGACATATGCAAAGAGTGTATTATCTAGCTAGTGTGAGAACCTGAGAGAGTAATTAAAATCTAAAAGTTACAACAGATATTATGAAAGGAAAGAAATTGTTCAATGGGAAGGAAGAACTGGTTGAGGAAAATGACAAATAAAATAAGGGAAAAAGATATATTTACGTATATATGTAGAATGGTTTGGATAGTTGTGTTGTCAATTTCTGCTGGTCTTCTTTCT
>NW_004524966.1:739018-741563 GCF_000260255.1 Octodon degus | reverse complement strand
ATTGATTTGCAGATAAAAAGAACTCATAGATGGATTAAAAACTTTTAAAATATAATCTGAGGCTAGTCTGAACTGATAACAACTTAGTGTCCTTTGCCATGTTTCATTCTTCAGTTTTGCTTAAATATAATTTCCTCCACTACCACCTTCAAAAAAAGCAAAAATTTGATGATCTGCTATATAAATGTGTGTTTATCACACAGTATTGAATTAAAAAATAAAAATTTTGTATATTTACCAAACTACCTTTAAATACCACAGGATAGCTGCTTTGCAGATTTGGATGAACAAATATTTCCATATATCTTACTGGAGATGCTTCAAATGCCTTAAATGTATTGTACTTGTGACTTATAAGATAAGGTTCCCAGGCAAGACACAAACCCATAATTTTCTGCAGTCAACATTATTCAAAATGATAAAATCAAGCTCAGATGGAGTTGATTTATTATATATTTTTATTCAGGTGATGAAACTAATGTGTACCTCTTAATTCTGTGATTAATAAAAATGTTCTAATAGCAGAGATAACCTCTCATGATTTAGACTCTAAAACTAATTTCAGTGAAGTTGTAACTACTACTAAATAAGAACAAACTATTGTGTTGCATAAATGTGTCCATTTGTATGTAAGTGTGCATTCATTGATTCAGTGACAACACCATGAATTTCTATGGGAGATAAAAAATTCTCTTTTACTGGCATAATTTTCACAATAAAATATTAAAGTTTTTGTCAGGGTTCTGCTAGAAGGAGGAGTCAGATTGAAAATTCAAATTTATTACTTCAGAATAGATTACTGATAGAATAACATTATTTCATCTGAGATAAAAGCACATCATATAATGTTTCTCAATAGTTAGAGATAGGATCAATGTATTACTCACCTAAATTTCCACATCATGAAGGACTGCCTTGCATAGTATTTCTTCAATGTGTTATTTGTGTACTTCCCTGGGGGAAGGGATTAGTATAAATAGTTTTATACATTATATGTTTTTGAAATTATAACTTTTATTCATATGAGTTCAATATTTTATAAACTCGAAGACTTTTTGATGATAAATGGCATTTGTTTTATCTTTACTATATAGGATCCTTACAATTGCCCTAAACAGTTCTTTGCTAGATCGAAAATTGTCCCTTTTCCTTTATGCATATCTCATGCAGTATGGCCCCTAAATGCTCCTGCTATAACTTAATTGGTGAGATTCTCTCTTTAAACATGATACTCCATGGAGAAAACAGTTCCTTCACTGTTCCTGGTTTATTTGCTCAACATGAATTTATTTAGTGCTTATTCTAGTATCAGCGGAGGGATGCAAAGAGCGAAAGGAAAAGCTTTTTTTTTTTTCCATAGCATGTCTATACATGTTCACCAGGGGTTTTACTAATTATAATATAAAATACTTTCTGAAATCCACTTTTCTCTAGTCACACTTCACTAAAATTTTTCTTACAACAATTGAATCATATTTCCTCATATTTAATGAATTGTTAAATAAATCTCTTAGGCTTTTTCACATATTCATGAACAATCTCTCACTGTCTATAATAATTTATTTTTTGTTGTTTTTTAAATTTTTAAATTTTTTTCTACATTTTAATGACAAAAGAGATAATTTAGCAATGAAACAGTTTCAAAACAGATCAGTAAGACAGTTACTATAATTAATGTATTGCATGTTGCTTTCTTCATTTTAGTTATTCTGAGGACAAGATTCAGATATCATATCTTGTATAAACAATATTAGTACAAATTTTCTTCTCATTTAACTAAGAGAAGGTAGCTGTATATCTATTCTAACTCTCTTGTATATACATATAAGCATAATAATTTCTAAAATTAACATATTTATTTTCTGTTTAAAAAGCCTAATCCCATTATGCAACTTGTAAGGTTATTATCTTTATAGCTTAATTTTCCTGTTTGTGAATTAATTTTTCTGGTTTTCAAACAGTAAAGAATTAATGAAGACATTTTCTGTGTATTACTAAGCTGTGGTTAAGTGTCAAGCATGGAGTCATGAAATCACATATTTTCATTATATTACTTGTCTTTCCTTTATATATACATATGCTTGTAGTGCATATGGTTGTTTTAATCAAGAGAAGTTGTTACAATATGTAAAATAATTATTTAGTTTTGATTTTGAAACGAAAATTGTTGAGACCCAGTCCTAGCCCAGGTCCGGTGAGTGTGCAGAGAGATTCCTGATACCCTGCACCGGCGGGACCAGTCCCAGTCCAGGCGCAGAGTGGGCTGGACCCTCTCCCAGCACCTTGGGCCGCCCCCCACCACTCCGCAGTACCTCCCCCACCCCGCCCGCTGAGTAGGATTTTCTGCCGAGTTCTGGGAGCACCCAGACCCAGTCCTAGCCCAGGTCTGGTGAGTGTGCGGAGAGCTTTCTGCTACCCTGCGCCGGGGGGACCAGTCCCAGCCCAGGTGCAGAGTGGGCCGGACCCTCTCCTAGCCCCTTGGGCCGCCCCACACCACTCCGCAGTGCTTCCCCCACCCTGCCCGCGGAGTAGGAATTTTTGCCCC
>NW_004524966.1:735891-738918 GCF_000260255.1 Octodon degus | reverse complement strand
TTTTATTTCTTTCTTGATTTTCTTACTTATTTTAGGTTACATTCTAATTTTTGTCTTTGTTGAACAACATGTAAACTAGAGAAACATTTTTCTCAGAATTGTAGAATTTGACATTGATGAGTACTTTACTTATAACATCTAAAGATCTCAAAATTCTCCCAAGAAAATTTTCTTAAGCAAGCCAATTGTAAACACCAAAAATAGAAAAGAAGCTGGAGGAGGAATAAAATCATAAAAGAAATTTGGAGGTATGCAAACGTAGGTCTAGAGGATGTGGTGAGGCCAGAAACCAGAGATAATAGAACAGATGCAAAATGCAGTAAGCAAGCCAAAGGTAAGAAAATTTGTCCCTGTTTTTCATTTTTCTGATCTAGAATTGTCATGGTTGAAAAGTGGGTTAAACTTATTCTATGCCAGATATTGGCTGAAAAATACTCTATACTGCCACCACAAATCATTGATTCCATTCCAGATTTAATTTGCTGTATTCCCAGAAAAATGAACAACACTGTCCTCAGGTCAGTAGGTCAGCTTCATGAAGATCTAGGTTGCACACAATTGGTTCTTGATATTGGTCATTGACAGAGCAAGCAATATCTGAATTACCATGTACTTGTTTGGTCAAAGCCTTCCTGGGACTGTACAATAGGACATACTCATAAAGAATACTTGTTCTGTACTTATAAGGTGGAGGAGAATCTAATGAATTTGATGTAAATTGGTAACAGGGCAATGTTACAATAACTCACAAATAGATTGGAAATATTAAACCTGTCTGAGTGCCAAGTGACAAGTAAGTATGGCTACACTGTATAGTTTTATGGTTATATATCAATAGAGAAAAAAGTTGAAAACTTAATACTATTGAGCCTTCCAATCCATGAACATGTCACTTAATTAGATGTTTTCTCATATAATATATATAGGTTATCTATTATTTCAAAGGATTTATACCAGGGTATTTGACATTCTCATGGTATTATAAATTATAAAACAAATTTTCATTTTTCTAATTTTGAGGAAAAAAATAGAAATAAACTTCCAATAACTTTAACAAATTTAATTTTTGTATTTCATTTACAATGAGAATACAGAATAGTGGTATGAAAGAAAAATTAGAAATGATACAGAAAATCAACAAATAAAATAATATAAATTCAACAGTATTTGGTGTATTGCATATTATTGTCTTCAGATTAGTTAAATTATTAGATATATGCATGAAAAATTGAAAATCGAAACACAAAAGGGAAAAAGTTCTAAGAAATTAAGAAGGCAGGAAAAGAATAAAATTATGAATTAACACACACACAAAAGAAAATAAGCATTAACTTCTTTCCACAAAACAGCAGAAATCCATAGTACAATTACCAAAACCAACCTGACTACAAAACAGATATATCTGTTTTCCCCATACCCTCCCCTGTCCTTCTCATCTCAGTACTTCCTTTGTAATAAGTACATTTGCTTTTTACAGTGTCTATTGTGCCCTTCGGATTTTATTTAGTCTTTCAGACTTACTCTAAAGGCACAATACAATATCTGCACATGTGACTCTTTTTTTTTTTTTCACCTAAAAATGTGGTCTGTATTTGCATCCATTTGCCCATAAAAGCATCATATTTATTCTTATTTTATACTGAAATAACAGCCCATTATGTAAAAAATACATTTCTTTGTTCATATTAAGAGGTATTTTGGTGGCTTCCAAGATTTAACTATAGCAAATTATGCTTCTTTTTTCCCCATAATTTTATTGAGAAACAAATAGCAATGGGAGACTTTCAAATCAAATTGGTAGGACAGTTTCAATAATTAACACATTGCATACATTCTTCCTAGTGGTTAATTGCTGTACAAGATGTGGACATGATATCCTATTTACAAATACTATGAGAATGAATCCCTCCATTCATTAAGACAATGCAACTATATGTCTATCCTAACCATTTTGAATACACAAATACAAAATGGACATTCATCTATATCCCCTTTTCTTGTTTAGTTCCATTATTTCAATATTATAGGTGTGTTAACTCAGCAAAATATTCTAAAGGAGTTCAGTAGTCCATAATAGTATTGGGTCTTCCACTTCTCTGGCAATGTCAGAAACTGTTGACCTGAGTCCTCTACAGCTCAACAGCATGGCTTTACTTCTTATACTTTGTTTTTATACTTTTCTGCTGGATGGTTAAGACCAAGGTAAAGCAGGACCTATGCAAGAGTGGTAGCTTTTGGGTCTGATAAGGTCAGTAAAATCCCCTCAGGATTTATTTTTAGACAACAGTTCCAGCTCATAATTTTTTTTAGCAGAACTGGGGATTGAATTCAGGCCCTTGTGCTTGCCAGGCGAGAGCTTATTCTACTGAGCCATCTTCCTGGCCCCTCAGGCTCATAATGATCCTCCTGTCTTAGCCTTCCCAGTATTGGGATACAGGCATGTGCAACTGCCCGGTTTTGGTGGCTGGCTTGGAGCACTTAGGTTTCTGAGGATGACATAACATTCCCAGGACTATGAGGCCAGCTTGACATGTGGTACAGGGATCTAACCCCAGTCATTGCACATGCCAGGCAGGCAATTAAATCACCGAGCTTTTCTCACCAGGCTGAGATTTCTTCACAATAAAGTCAGGTATTCAACTGAGACCCCTCAAATAGACATGTTTTAAACATAAAGATCTCATTAAAGGACACATTTGCACTTATTTTGACAAGTTGTTTTTCCTAGGATGAAAGGGAAAACTAAAATAAATTTATCCTTGAAAAATTTTGAAAGAAGGCAAGAGAGTATAAAATTATCCATGTGTGATAAGTGCCTTTAAAAGGAGTATAATCCAGTTTCAAAACATGTCTAGCATCCACAGACCAAGCACATAATAAATAAATAATAAATAACAAGAACTAGAGGAACTTCTGCCAAATTCCGGGAGGAACTTCTGCCGACTTCCGGGAACCCCCAGACCCAGTCCTAGCCCAGGTCCGGTGAGTGTGTGGAGAGCTTCCTGCTACCCTGCGCCGGCGGGACCA
>NW_004524966.1:729920-731942 GCF_000260255.1 Octodon degus | reverse complement strand
CCTCCTTTTTCTTTTAGTTTTTTCAGACATGGGTATTACATTTCCATTTAAATATTGCAGGTGTATCAATTCAAAAAAATAATACAATATAGTCCAGTAGTTCATTAGAGTAGTGGGTTGTGTGTAGGACTGGCAATGTCAGAAGTTGTTGATGTGAGCCTTTTACAGCTCAGCATATTAATATGGCTTTACCTTGCACACTTAATTTTTATAATTTTCAGTTGTATAGTTGTGACCAAAATAAAGCAAGATCTATATACAAGAAATGTAACACTTGTATTTGACAAGGTCAGTCAAATCACCATGAAATAAAATAAATCAAAATGGGGTAAAGATCTAAACATTAAAGCAGAAATGCTAAATCCCCTGGAAGAAAAAATAGGAGAACTCTTGAAGACATAAGGGTAGGCAAACAGATCATGAACAAAAACCAAACTGCATAGGTGACACTAGAAAGAATTAACAACTGGGACCTCCTCCTATTGAGAAGTTGCTGCACATCAAAAGAAATTACCAACAAAGTAAAAGACAACCCATAAATTAGGAAAAAGTCTTAACTAATAAGCACTCAGAAAAGATCTTCTCTCTAGGATTTATAAAGAACTAAAATAATATTAGGGCCTCAAAATTTAAAGACACAGTCCAGAAATGAGAATCTGAGATGAATACACATTTCTCAGAGGATGAAATTATAGAAGCGAATAAATGTATAAAAAAAGAAGCACATCACTAGCCATCCATTAAATGCAAATTAAAACAACACTGAGATAACTTCTCACTGCAGAAGGAATGGCTATCATAAAGAAATCAACTAAAAACAAATGTTGGCAAGCCTGCAGTGAAAAACGAACTGTTCTCCACTCCTGGTGGGAATGTAGACTGGTGGAACCATTATGGAAATCAGTATGGAGACTCCTTATTAAATTAGAAATGGAAATCTCATTCACACTAGCTATCTTCATATTGGGAATTTTCCCAGAGAAACTAAAAACATCATATCATAGTGATATATGTTCACCTATGTTTATAGTGACACAATTTGTGTTAGCCAAATCTTGGAAGCAACCAAAATGCCTGTCACCCGAGGAATGGATGTAAAACATGTGGTGTTTTTATACGATGGAGTATTACTCAGCAATAAAAAATGATAAACTTGAAGCCTTCATGTATAAATAGATGCTGCATGAAGATAAACTCATAAGTGAAATAAACCAGACTGATATGTGTAAATATTGTATAGTCTCTTTAGTGTAATAACTCGAAAGAAGAAATAAAAAGTAGAAGGCTACAACACAACTGATAGGAAGGTGAGAAATTAAGAATTAAATAATGAAGAGAGGGCAAGGAGAAAAGATAGAAAACATGACAGGGCCAAAACCATGCATTTATATGCACAAGATGGTTAAGGCAATGATCCTGAGAATCTTCAGCAGGTTTTTAAAACTACCAGTTAAGTGGTAGGATTCTCACCTTTACAAACTATATATTCTGTGAACCAAAAATTTTTAATTAAATTTAAGAAGTTCAAATGATCCATGCATTCATGGTCATTATTAAATGTGTTTTATCCTATGAAAGGAAGGCAAAGTTAACATTCATAAATCAATCATAATTTACCATATTAGTTTAATAAAGGATAAAATCTCAAGTAGAATTAAAAACCAATGAAATACAGAAATGACTTCTTCAATACAAGAATGGAATCTTTCATAAACTCACAAAGATTAGTTTTGAAATCCTATAGATAATATGGCAATATTAAATGTAAGGGTAAAATATGAAATATTTTCCATGTAGCCTGTTAAATGGGAAGCAAATTCCATTCTATCAATTTTTTAAAATATTGTTATGAAAAACTGAAAGGAAAAAAATTTATTTCCTGCATGTCATTATCATGTATATAAAAAATGCAAAGCAAAGTTATCTGGTAGGAAATTACCTGAAGTGGAAACTGATTTAAAATATTGGTGGATATAAAATAAATATTATACTTACTGATGTTATTCCTATAGATTGCTCCCA